>NC_055704.1:3380000-3680000 GCF_017639745.1 Melanotaenia boesemani
AGCTGAGAGGGGGACTGTAAGGTGGGGGTAGATGATTGACCCATCAAACTCCGAGCTGCCTGTAGCTAAGAGCTAACAGAGCTAACCCGGAACTAACGGTAGCTAACCAGCTAACGGAGGAAGGTGGGCTAAAGCTAAGGCACACTGTTAGCCAGCTAAAAAACGAGGTTGTGCTGCACTCTCCCTTCTTGTCGCGGATATTGGATACCTGTCAATCAATAGGACATGCCCCTAATTATGCCAAATTTCAAGATTAAATAACATCCAAACAGATGAGTTAGAAAAGAATTCACCCCCCCTCACAGTTGTCATGAAGGTAAACTTAACGTATTAATCCTAAAATGTATTTTTGTACCAGGCTTTAAACATGTTTGTGAAGTTGGTCTTTTTAACATGGGAGTCTCTGGGGATTTGCTCTGTTTTGGAGCCCCTGGTGGATGAGGGGTGAACTGCAATGTTTTGCTCTTCTGCTTAGGCTTCACATTTTACCCGCGGAGGTTGCCGCTTGGTTCTCATCACCAGCAGTTTTATTGGTGTTTGATGCCTTGAACTTCATCAACTCACTTTTACAAACCTCAGACAGATATGACGAGTTTATTCTCATCATTTTAACTTTGGCCTTGAAATAAAACAAAAGGGAAAACCTTTTCTGGAAGACGGTTTGCAGGGTTCCTATGTTCTGGGTATTTTTGAGATATTAAGAGACATTTAGTCAGAAACTACCAGACTGTTTCCATTAAGGTCGAGAAGTTTGAGGCCATTTATTTATGAAAGAAAATGGAGAAAAACTTTAACTCCTACTGAAACTAAACAACCTATAGATTTCTTAGGAAATAAAGTGAAAACAGTAAATTATGGAGTATTACATTCCTCATAATTTCATGTCAGATCTTGTTGTAATCTTCTGAAGTGGTCTTAAATAACAGATTCCCAGCTTTCTGAAGATCTTTCCAAGTTTTTCTACTTTTTCCCCTCGTTTCCTGCCAGCCCTGGTCCCAGACCAGTTCCCTGTCCAGCCCTGGTCCCGGACCAGTTTCAGAGGAAATTCAAGGCTCCCAACTCAAGGGATGAACCACAGTTGGCGACGCAGAACAGAAAACATAAAGAACCAGTTTAAACGGGATCTTTAGGCTCTGACAGAAAAAGGATCAACATCCAACAAAGAGCTTTGGAAAATCCTTCAAGAAGAACATGTTAACCTCCTTAGAACAGGTTCAACTTTGGTTCTGGCTTAGATACTGAATTCAGGTTTCTCTTTTAACATATTTCAGCAAGTTTTTCCTGTAAATAAGTACAAAATTAGTCTGGATCAGGACAGTAGAGGACCTTCTCACTGGTACACTTTAGCAGATCAGAAACTCTGTTAAATGCTCGTTTTCTTCCCATTTCCTCAGCCATCTTGTTGACTTTTCTTTCATTAGTTGCACTTTAATAAAATAACTTTTAACAGTTATTAGGTTTGCAAACTTTCATCTTCTCTCCTGAACAGTGTTTAAAATAAAAGAAAGTTATTGTTAAGTCTAATAACTTCGTAGAAAACTGGGCGGGACTGTGTGCCTTGGAGCTAATTTAATGGAAAGAATGAGGAAGTTTGGGTGTAGTGTCAGAAAGAGTTTCCAGGTAAACTCACCTATCTCCGCCAGCTGCTCCAGGTCCAGTAAGGCGGACATCAGGCGGATGGACACAAGCTTTGGCTCGACTTTAAAGAGCCATCAACTCCTTCGCAGGTCGCGCTGAAGTCCCAACAAACTGCGCGAGCGGGAGAAAAAGCCCAAAACATCAGCTAAGAAACAAGAACACTTGGAAAAGGAGGCGCGCGGCTCGGCTAACAGCTACAACAAGCTATTAATTGGCATCGTAACAACACCTGACTTGACTCATGAACGCCTTAAACTCGCGTTCACCGGAGCCACGCGCTCATGTGTCATTCTTTCACCTTCCCTAAAAGTCACGAAAAGCTTCACCTGTCCACAAGAGGAGTGGAGACTCCGCTAAACACTCACCTGAAGGCGAACAGAAGAAACTAAGGTTGATTAAAAGCGGAGAATCTGCAGGTAGAAGATCCAAACTTCCTCCAAACTACCGCCTGCACTGCGCATGCTCAGATCGGGAGCCTCGCTTCACTGTGAAGCTCGTTTTATGGAAAACATTTGATTATTTCTATGATTGTAAAATTAATAAGTATGGATATGAAATAGTACAAAAATTCACATTCGCATATGTAAATATGTGTAAAAAAATAGCTTGATCTCAGAATGTGGCCCCACATTTATATTCTCTATCTGATGACATTGCAGTTTCCCGCTGGGGTAATTAAGTACTTTTATTTTAATTTCATTCTATTTTTATCGACTTTATAAAAATACTTATAAGCTAATCTATTAATACGTCTACACTATAAAAATATAGCTATATTAATTTCTTTTCCTGTTTATCACCAAAGCAAACTTAGTAATGCATATATAATAAATAATATATTTATTCTTCCATGAGTGGCAGTGTATTGGATGAGTAATGTCCACTGAGGTGGCTAATTTGTAAATATATCATCCTCACTCATGCACATACTAGAAAACAGATTTTAAATAGGCGTGTAGTGGACATTTTGCCAAACAGGTTCAATAATGAATTATGGCCTTTATAAATTCATACAGTCTGTAACAAAATTTTATCCAATACCATCTTCACCTGCAGTGAATGTGAATCTGAAGCTTCCTCGCTGTTGTAACCATCTTTCTGCTTTATCTTTCTCTCCTTCCTTCTCTGTCGTTGTGTTTTTGTATATACGTTTTCTATACCACTTAGTTCAATTCGAAGTCACTGAGAAACTGGAGTCTATCCCAGGAATAAGCAGGTGAGAGGCAGATACACCTGGACAGGTCACCAGTCCATCACAGGCCCAACACAGAGACAAACTAACCCTCATGCTTACATTCATTCATAGAGAGAATTTCGAGACCAATTAACCTAACATGTATGTCTTCGATTGTGAATTCTACTGATATAGACTGAACCATTTAAATACTTAGGAGTCCTTTACAGGTCATTTGGATTAATTAGCTGATTAGAGTGTGGCACTTTGAGGCTACAGGATACAGCATTGAACCTTTTCACACTATTTTAAACACATGCACTATATTCTACAAATACCTGAAATATCTCTTTTGTCTATATAAAATATTCATTTACCTTTTTAAGATGAATTACTGAAATACATTATTTTTTGCACTATATTCTAATTATTTTAGTTTATCTGTATATAAACGACAGATTTAAATGTACAGTATATACTCATAATTTATTCCTTCCCTCGTACTTTTATCTTCATCTTATCTTTTTTTATCTTTAGTGTGAGAAAAAGCCTATTTCCATTCTTCTATATGTCCAGTGCATTTAGCGAATTGACAATAAAAGCCTTCTAATCTTCCGTGCACTGATGATTGTATTAATACTGTACAAGTTTAGAAACTGAAGTTTCTGATAAAATAGATTAAGTTTTTGCTAATATTTTTTGTTAGTAAAAAGTCATCGAGAAGACTCCTGGCATATTTATTTTCAGGAAATATACAGAAGGTGGATATAAAATATATGAAAAAAACCAGGGCTGAAAACATTTCTCCTCCCTTCATTGCTGGATGTATCCTGGATGGAAATAAAACTGTTGTCCTGCAGTGGTCAGACTGGTGTAATGTTGTGAAAGCCCGACATCTGCTGGACAGACCTGGTACTGCAGCAGCTCCAAACTGCAGAAATAAAAAAGATATTTGCAGAATCAGGAAAAATTAATGATCCTCATCACAGTTATTTTAATTTGAGTTTTTTTTTTTTTTTGTATTTTTACAGAAGCAATCTGTGGGAAACTAAACTGAACTCAGCAGCTGTAATGAGCCAGCAGGTTTCAACACTCAGTCACATTAAAAACAAAGTGCCATCTTTTATTTCTGTTTTTAGATCTTAGTATCAGATACATGCTTCCTCAGACAATAAGATGCTCTAACCTGTAAGTGCACTAAAAGATTTTTTTTTATATAATTAAATCAGTGCTGCTCCACAGAATTTATTTTTCCTGATGTATTTAATTTATTGCTGCTTCATACCATGAGTGTATTACTATCACATTAAATTTACTATAACAGGTTATTTATGTGGTCATGTTCGTATTCCGATCTCGGGCTTTTTCAAGGACTAAGTTGTTTTTTTTTTACCTTCATTAAAAGCTTCTCTTTCACTCTGTCATCTCCTGCTAAAGCGTCGCAGTTTTAAAGGGAAATCCTGGGGGGCAGGATTTACTCACAAACAAATCTATATGCAAAGCTGTCACAGACTCTGTGGGGAGAAATTTCAGAGAAAGAGGTTTTGTCTTTTGGCCTGAATCCGGTGGCGTTGCAGCAACAGCTGCACTCCCAGTACGACTGGAGTGTGAGCAGAGCCCAACAGCATGGCATCACACACATGTTCATTATTATATGGGAGATAATTAAGCTTTTGTCAAAATGCTCTGTTTCTTATTTATTTTAAAAAGGGTTTTCTCCATTTCATCCTATTCTACTTGATTAGCTTCAGATTATATCTATACTAGCATAACTTAAAGAAAAAGAGATGAAAATAAAGCATCATTTAGTCTGATTTCACTCGTATCGATGGCCGTCGTATCACCGATGGAAACAAGTAGCCAAGGGAGGTATGAAATGCCAAAAACAGCTTTGCTTACTTTGAGGAAATAATGAACTAATTATTATTCAGCTCATCTTCTGTTGTCAACAACACTACAACAGAAGATGGAAAAACAACTCAGGAAACAAGACTCCTCTGTGTTTGTAACCAAACAGCACAACAAAATCCTACATGTAGGCCTATCGGATTACGTTGCTTCATCATGAACCTGCAGTCTGCAGCCGTAGAAAATGGATTTTATTAGTTTTGATTAAATATTTTGACAATGTACTCAAACTTTTCTTGACAATGATTCCTCACAGACAGCTTATGTTTGATTTGTCAGCCTTTTCACTGTGTTCTCATTTATTTCAAGGGGAGAATTTAAGGGGCATATTTATGCTACAAATACAAGGTTGCAGTCAGAAACAACAGCCTCTAGATGCAGTTACAAGAACCACCAGCAAGTACAACATATTTGTTGCTTTACAAAGAATAATCTGATAAAAAAAAACTCTGATCATTACCTGATTTCTTGAATCAGATACTGTAGATGAAAAAATGTGATATCTTTTTCAGAAAACTGCTATTACAAATGATGAGAAATGGGATTATCAGATTATTATCAGCTGTTATTGAACAGCGGCCTTTCTGTGTAGAGTTTGCTTGTTCTTCCTGTGTATGCGTGGGTTCTCTGTGGGTACTCTGGCTTATTCCCACCATCCACAGAGCTAATTTGTTCTCCCTAAATTCTCCCTCGGAATGGGTGTGAATGGTTGTTTGTCTTTCTGTGTTGGCCCTGCGATGGACTGGTGACCTGTCCAGGGTGTACCTGCCTCTCGCCTGCTAAATGCTGGGTTAGGCTCCAGCTTCCCCGCGACCGGACAAAGAAGTATAGACAATGGCTGGATGGACCACACGGTCCTCAGTTACAGTAGCAGGTTCATCATCGTGTCCAGATGATCACTGAGGATGTGAGACGAGATGAGATCACGCAGGTAGTGAAGTTATTCAGTTTACAATAAATCATCTGCAGTTTATTAAATTGACAGGATCTTCGTAACACCACATCAAGCAGCTTTTATTCTACTGTATGTTATGCCATTAGCAGGTTCAGATAATGTTGTATCTATCTAGTTTGTAAGGGGTGGGTCCTCCTTGCAGCAGAGAGAAATAGAAGATGTAATGAACAGGGAAGTAAAGGTTGGTCTTAAGGTGGTAATGAGATTAAAGAGAGGAAACCAGTGAGAGGCTGAAGGACTGGGAAAATGGCCAGAGGAGCCATTTAGCCGTTTAGAGGTTAACCTAGGATCATATTTATTATCTCAGTCTTACACAATGGGAAAAGTATGCGTGAGAACTATTGAGCACGTCCACATAGGGGCCCACCAAGATGGTTTGGTCTGGGCCCAGCGTTTCCTGTTACTCCCCTGGCTTCAGTTTATATTAATTAATATCCTATAATCTCACGCATTTACGTGTTAACAGTCAGCAGTTTTTTTGCCAGCATTCCTTTCTGGCTGTTGCATTGAACACATTATCCAGGCCAACAGAATTTTGGCCTGGATAGTGTGTTTAACTCTTCATGTTCGTGAAGGAAAATTGGCTGCTCCTCCATGGTAAAGTAGCTGCTCAGGTTTCTCCATGTTCTCCACTGGTCAGATGCTGCAAACTCCGTCCCTTTTTGTGAGCGGGCCCTGATCTAGATGGAAAATCCTGGGTTGACTTCCCGAGTTGATAACCAGCTTCAACGTACTGCTTATCCAGATCCTGAATGTCTGGGTAAGTCAATCCCAGTAACAAAGAGACACCCAGGGTGTGTTGTACAGGCCTCTGGACCAACTCACCTCATCATACAAACCAGAGTCACATTTATTAAGTCAGAAAGATAGAACAGATAGAATAAGTTATCCTCCCACTCTTTTTTTCTTACATAACCCTGGGAATGTCTCCATACGCCAGTGGATACATGTTCCCCTCATTTGAGAAACGCTTTCATTTCCAGCCTGTGTGTTGCAACAACTTTTTGTGTACATTATTTTATTTACATCAACTTACAGCACATATATTTAGTGGATATTCAGTCCCAGCCTAAATAAAACCACTGCCTCTGCACAAACACAAGTCTGTTTTTCCTGGTCGGATTGTATTAATGTGAATATTTCTACACTTTGTTAATCTTGAAGCTTGTTAATCTAAAACTGAATAAAAGAATTATTTTCTTATCAGTTCAGAACAGCAGAAACATTTTACTCCACTGAATGCATTCAAGATGAAAACACTTCACGTTCGAGTTGTGCAACACTGGGGAGATGACTTCAGAATATTTGAAAATACATCCCACCACCGTGGATCTGAGAGCAGCGGGGGGAGGAGATGTGAAAATAAAAAGGTCTTCTCTGATTATGCAGATGAAGACAGGGACTCTGTGACCCACATATGGAAGAGAAAAAAAAAATAGCGGAATAGACGCCTTCACATGCTGTCTAACTGGGAATATAACTGGAAACTGTCACACCTCAACATTTCACCTCATTTCTCTTTCTCTGAATTAATATTCATTAATAAATGAAAGATGAATTAAACTGAACTCAAACCAACTTCGTTTTTATGACAGAAGAGAAGAAAAAACAGCAGGGACTTAACCCAAAAATACTGAGAGGAAGACGGAGAAGCTCTGGAAAGGAAGGAGAAGAGAGGTTTCCTGCAGTGAGAAGTAGGAATCCTGCTCTTTGGGATCATCAGGCGCTATATATAGAAACTCAGAAGGGGTTTGAATGGGAAGATGAAGGAGGATTTAAAGCTGGATTTGTCATTTTGGTGCCGTAGACAGAATTATGGTTAGGCGCCCGTTAAAATGAACAGTGTTACTAACGACATTACTTATTCAGTAACGGGTAATCTAATTACTTTTTCAATCGCCATTACTGATGCGCTCCACTTCAGCATACTGAAGCCGTCTTCATCTGAGCGAGGGCGTGATGCTGGATCAGGGTTCTGTGATTGTATGGGTTTGGATCAGGGTTCTGGATCAAGGTTCTGTGATTGTATGGGTTTGGATCAGGGTTCTGGATCAAGGTTCTGTGATGGTATAGGGTTAGATCAGGGTTCTGGATCAGGGTTCTGTGATGTATGGGTTTGGATCAGGGTTCTGGATCAGGGTTCTGTGATGGTATAGGGTTGGATCAGGGTTCTGGATCAGGGTTCTGTGATGTAGGGGTTTGGATCGGGGTTCTGGATCAGGGTTCTGTGATGTATGGGTTTGGATCAGGGTTCTGGATCAGGGTTCTGTGATGGTATGGGGTTGGATCAGGGTTCTGGATCAGGGTTCTGTGATGGTATAGGGTTGGATCAGGGTTCTGTGATGTATGGGTTTGGATCAGGGTTCTGGATCAGGGTTCTGTGATGTATGGGTTTGGATCAGGGTTCTGGATCAAGGTTCTGTGATGGTATGGGATTGGATCAGGGTTCCAGATCAGGGTTCTGTAATGGTATGGGGTTGGATCAGGGTTCTGGATCAGGGTTCTGTGATGTATGGGTTTGGATCAGGGTTCTGGATCAGGGTTCTGTGATAGTATGTGGTTGGATGCGGGTTCAGGATCAGGGCTCAGGGGCAGGGTTCTATAATGGTATGGGGTTGGTTCAGGGTTCTGGATCAGGGTTCTATAATGGTATGTGGTTGGTTCAGGGTTCTGGATCAGGGTTCTATAATGGTATGTGGTTGGTTCAGGGTTCTGGATCAGGGTTCTATAGTGGTATGGGGTTGGATCAGGGTTCTAGATCAGGGTTCTATAATGGTATGGGGTTGGATCAGGGTTCTAGATCAGGATTCTATAATGGTATGGGGTTGGATCAGGGTTCAGGATCAGGGAGGTTAAATGACTGTTTGGGGAGAGGAACATCGCTTTTAGGTTTGGCAACGGGGATCTTTACAGCACAGTCCAAGCTAACCTGAAGAAAAGCATCAGAAAGACATTGGTTGACTACAGGAGGAGGACCGAGGAACACCTGAACAGCAACAACAGCAGGCAAGTGTGGCAGGGTGTCCAGCATCTTACCAACTACAGAACCAATGCTGGTGCTGCTGGAGAGGATGCTTCCCTGGCAGAGGAGTTGAGTTTCTTTTTTAAGTGGACCCACCCAAGTAGGCAACAAAATACCAAGCAGCTTCACATTCACAGTGAAGGAGCATGAAGTGAGGCGCTCGCTATGAGTCATCAACCCAAGGAAGGCTCCTGGACCCGATGGGGTCTCTGGTAGGGTATTGAAGGTCTGCGCAAACCAGCTGGCTGGAGTCTTTACCATGATCCTCAACTAGTCCCTGACCCCACCCTGCCTAAAAAAACCCCCACATCTCCAGCCTAACAACTATTGGCTAGTAGCGCTAGACCCTTTGGTGATGAAGTGTTTAGAAAAACTGGTTTGGAGCCACATCACAAATCTCCTCCCACCATCCCTCAATTAAGACCAGTTTGCCTACTTTGCTGATGATGCGTCTGCCTACAGGGACGAGGTGGAGCAGCTGGCAGTGTGGTGCAGGGAAAACAACTTGTTCCTCAATACAGCAAAAACCAAAGAGCTAGTGGTGGACTTCAGGAAAAAAAAAAAAAAAAAAAAAAAGGACATTACACCACTCATCAGTGGGGACTGTGTAGAGATAGTGGCAGACCTCCTTTTCCTGGGAGTCCAAATCAGGGAGAACCTGACCTGGGGCCTTATTTATCAAGCTGGCGTAGGAACAAAAGCCGGTGTACGCCAAATATAGTCAACTTTGGGATTTATAAAAATCAAACTTGACGGGAAAATGTTCCTACCTCCACAGCAACTCTGACCCAAGCGTATGCACAGAAAATGGGAAAACGGGAAACTGCGACAGCAACGGTCCAGAATAATATTAAGGAAATGATGTGAAATGTGAGACATTTCTGCACAATCCACTATTACCTTTTACACCACATGTTATATACCATATAATTAATATTATTAAAGCTGTTTGCAGAAATAAATAAAGATGCACATTCAATATTAATTCTCCTAATAATAATAATAATAATTCTCCTCGGAGACTGGAGCCACTGGCTGGAGAGGAGCGTCGTGACCATAGACCTCCTCGGAGACAGGAACCGACAGGGAGGAACCAGAGGCTGAGCAGGAGTGTCCCACTTGGAGACCCCCTTGGAGACTGGAGCAACTGGCTGGAGAGCAGCATCTCCCTCGGAGACAGAAACCACCAGAGACTGCGTGGACCTGAGAGCTGGCATCGGACGGTGAGGACCCGGGCAGGACCGGGAAGCAGGCGTCGGACGCTGTAGAGCCGGAGCAGACCGTGGCTGTGGCGTCGGACGTTGTAGAGCCGGAGCAGACCGTGGCTGTGGCGTCGGACGTTGTAGAGCCGGAGCAAACCGTGGCGTCGGACGTTGTAGAGCCGGAGCAGACCGTGGCTGTGGGGTCGGACGTTGTAGAGCTGGAGCAGACCGTGGCTGTGGCGTCGGACGTTGTAGAGCCGGAGCAGACCGTGGCTGTGGCGTCGGATGCTGTAGAGCCGGAGCAGACCGTGGCTGTGGGGTCGGACGTTGTAGAGCTGGAGCAGACCGTGGCTGTGGGGTCGGACGCTGTAGAGCTGGAGCAGACCGTGGCTGTGGCGTCGGATGCTGTAGAGCCGGAGCAGACCGTGGCTGTGGTGTCGGACGTTGTAGAGCCGGAGCAAACTGTGGCGTCGGACGTTGTAGAGCCGGAGCAGACCGTGGCTGTGGCGTCGGACGTTGTAGAGCCGGAGCAGACCATGGCTGTGGGGTCGGACGTTGCAGAGCCGGAGCAAACCGTGGCGTCGGACGTTGTAGAGCCGGAGCAGACCGTGGCTGTGGGGTCGGACGTTGCAGAGCCGGAGCAAACCGTGGCGTCGGACGTTGCAGAGCCGGAGCAAACTGTGGCGTCGGACGTTGTAGAGCTGGAGCAGACCGTGGCTGTGGGGTCGGACGTTGTAGAGCTGGAGCAGACCGTGGCTGTGGCGTCGGACGTTGTAGAGCTGGAGCAGACCGTGGCTGTGGCGTCGGACGCTGTAGAGCTGGAGCAGACCGTGGCTGTGGGGTCGGACGCTGTAGAGCTGGAGCAGACCGTGGCTGTGGCGTCGGACGCTGTAGAGCTGGAGCAGACCTTGGCTGTGGCGTCGGACGCTGTAGAGCCGGAGCAGACCGTGGCTGTGGCGTCGGACGTTGTAGAGCCGGAGCAAACCGTGGCGTCGGACGTTGTAGAGCCGGAGCAAACCGTGGTGTCGGACGTTGTAGAGCCGGAGCAGACCGTGGCTGGAACAGGTGTGGATGATCAAGGAATTGGATGTGGAGGCTGTGGTGCCTGGCTGGACCAGGTGAGGGCGTGACAATCAGATGCGTCCCTGAAGTGTGTTGTCGCTGCGCTCCGCTAAATTTACGCGCCCAGTCTAATTTTGATGCTTCACGCACGCAGAATGCGTCAGTTCCGCAGTTCAGATAGGGACAGACAGGAAATCAGACATGGGAGCTGTGTAAAAGTTTCCGGTATTTTTCAAAAGAGAAGCCCACGTGCAGATTTGCGCTGCTGAACCATGAAAACATTGTGTTTAACCAGTCAGGGGATCTCAGTGTTTATTTATTTATTTATTTATTTTTTGTCATTATAGACAATGAGATGTTTATCCTGGAAGTGGAGAATTAGAAGATTCTCCACTTCCCGTAACATGAAGCACCTGGTATAATTCCGGCATAAAGGAGGGGTTAGGAGAAATAACATCACTCAGAGATTGCTGGTGTCATTTTACTGCTGCTCCATTGAAAGCATTTTAATGCATTGTATGTGTACAGCAGCTGCCCAACTTCTCAGAAGAAGGACCTACAAAGGGTTGTCAACACTGCCCAAAAAACCTCTGGCTGTCCTGTCCCCACACTGGAGGAACTCCAAACTCCTCAGAAGGGCTCAGAGCATCCTCAGTGATGCATTCCACCCTGGACACAATCTTTCTGAACTGCCATCAGGCAGACGATTCAGAAGCCTCAAAAGGAGAACAAACAGGTTTCAAAACAACTTCTGTCCCACTGCAATAGATGTTCTAAATGCTGCTAAGACATAATGTGTAACATGCATTAGTGTATTGGTGTGTATGTATGTATGTGTATGTTTATGTATATATGTGTGTATGTGTATACATGTACTGTGACAGCATCACCTTAACGCTGACAAAATTTAGGTGTATTGTACAATGACAAATAAAAACCTATCTATCTATCTATCTATCTATCTATCTATCTATCTATCTATCTATCTATCTATCTATCTATCTATCTATCTATCTATCTATCTATCTATCTATCTATCTATCTATCTCTTCTCACACTGCACATGTGGAGGTAAATTGTTTAATTCCTCTGCTGTGTTGGATCTCTTCGTCTTCTCCTGCCTTCCTGTGTTGAAGCGCTGTAGCCAGCAGATGTCAACGTTTAGCAGAGCATCTTCATCGTGTCACTGACTACCATGATAAGAGATCCCACTGAGGCACATAAATCCAGGCCTGAGGCCTTCTGAACACTGTGATAATTAGCAGTCAGCGTATCTGTTTCCATCCTCAGCAAATCCATACTGTAACGCAGCAGATGGGCTCAGCTGGACGCCACAAGACCTGCCAGAGTACAGCTGTGTCCATCTTTTACAGCTTTAAAGGAGCATTCAGCTGCACATGCATGGATTTCTGGACATGCTAGACCAGGGGTGTCAAACTCAAATACACAGCAGGCCAAAATGAAAGAACTGGAACAAGCTGAGGGCTGGACAGGTTCAGTGTTCGTTAAAAACTTTTTAAAAATGACCTTATTGCACATATTGAACCTGGAATGAACAATAATCATTAAATAAATGAAAAAAGAGTCAAATCTGTTGCAATGATTTCTTATGGCTCTATATGCATTTTTTTCTGAGTAATTTCAACTGAAAACATGTTCTACAACAACATTTGTGGTTGTGCAATAACAGCCAAAATAAATTCCCTATTTGAAAAGTCAAATGCCCTGAAACGAGCAAGAAAAGAAATGCAAAAAATTAAACTGCATCGAAGAAGGTCAGTTTTCTACAGGTATATTTATGTACATATATGTCATGGTTTATAGTGAAAGTTATGAAATCTAATACAGCTGCCAACTGGAGAAGCCACAATATGAGGCCTTGAGTTTGACACGTGTGCTGGACCCAATGTCACATTCCTGAAGCTTCATCAGAGCTGATTGAAAACCTCCAAATACTTCAGATAATCACATCAGCAGCACATCACATCTGATAAAAGACTAACAACGTTCTATGAGTGTGTTCCTGAACCAAATCCCAGAAGAATTTCTGTTAAACACTAAGTTGAACAGTGAAGAAGCTAGTTTATGTATTTATTTAAAAGCTTCCTTTTTTGTAACTTTCTAAATTCTTTTTTATGCTTTTGTTTTACCACGCCATGCTAGTTTTATGAACTCCTTTACTTTTCCTTTTTATTTGTTCCTCATGTGTTGGTTTATTTGATTTTCCACTTTTAACACATTTGACTCCAGTGTTTTCCTCATGAGGATCCTTCACACCGGGAACTTTGTAACGTTTCCATGCAGCAAGATCAAGCCTGATTTTGTTCTTATATTTCTACTAAGATCGAGAGGAGATATGTGTTAATTATTTTATATTCTTTATATGCAAAGTTTTTTTTATTGTGTAAAGCACTTTGTAAAAAGTGCTTTATAAATTGAATTTCATTTGATTTCATATGACTTATACATCAATGATAAGTAGATTAACATGAAGTTTTTTCCAACATCAATGTTAGATTTTACAGTGTGTAACATGTGAGCAGAGACTCCTGATCGTCCTGATCTCTACCGAACTTCTCTGACCTCTGTTGTATGTCAGACTCTTAATTGATTTTCTGCTGTAATCTCAGGCTCTCAATGACGTGCACACTATGGAAGAAATCCCAGTGCCAATTAATCAGCTTTACTTTGCACCAGCGGACCCGCTCTGTGGGTTCTCTGGAATTTTGGGTCAGACTGAAGGAGACTGATGGAAAAATGTCGGCTCTGGAGGAAGTGTCCATCAGTACAGAAGTTTAGACCTCAACAACCAGCTGATCAATAAATCGTGAGCACTGATTGGCAGCTACTGATCCAAGCAGTACAAGTGGATATTTAGGTGGAGTTTTAAGACCTTCTGAGGAGCAGATGATGTTTTATGTCCTATTATATAAATTCCAGACAATTAAAGAGTCATAAATCATAAAAATCTGCCACAGGACAACAAGCAGAGGATGGAGGGTCGTCTTCTTCAGCAGAGCTGATTTAAGAAGTTTTCTGTGCCGATATGATGCTCATTATTTCATGACTAATGCAGCTGTGGTCTGCACATCTGGCCTGACTCATACATTCACATCATAGTGATGTTCATCGCCATGGAAACGGGTGATCTGCTTCATCAGAGAGTTGCATAGACGGGATGCAACAGAGAAGGGCTCCATCAGCTGATCTGGTGATGGTTGAACACCCAGATAGATAGTCAAAGAGTTACCTGAACGTTAGAGTTCTTACGCAGCCCGATTGTGTCTGAAGGTCTTTGCAAAGGTTTGTCAGGTGATGTTGCAGGTTTAACCTGATACTTGATTACTTTTGTTTTTACCTTTTAGATGTCAGCTTTAAAACAGTTTACCTACCTTGTTTGGGGGTCATTCTTTTCAGCACAACCTCACAATTTTGACTTTACAGTTATTTTTTCCATCCTGTATTAACACACTGGACCTGAAAGTTTGATATATATAATTTTTTTGTGAAAACGACAAACATGTTTAATTAAAAAATATTACTTGTTCGTTTATTTAGCCTGAAGGAGCTTTTCTCTTATTCTAGCTTGTTTAGTCTCTTTTTAAAATGTACATTTATTGATTACTCCCCCCATCTTTCATGTAGGAAATATTTTATTGCCCCTATTACAAATGAATAGTACACATTACCATTGCTAGTACACATTAGCACTTTGCATGATTCACACAAACACACACACGCAATGTATGAGGGAACAGTGCAAACACACATACAGATATTTAACTCACAGATCCATGTCGCAGCCAGCAGATAAATATGCATGTGGAGAGGCAGTGGGACACACACACACACACACACGCTTCAGTAATATGCATGTAGCTCTCTTTTTTTTTTGACGGATGTCGGACACTTTGAGGCTTGTTACTTGGAATGTGCGTGGAGCTGGTACAGGGGAGAAGAGGTTAAAGATTTTCAGTCAGCTGAAAGAGTTAAAAGCAGACATTGTCCTCCTTCAAGAGACTCATTTATCAAACTCAACAATAGATCTTCTCTCAACAACCCAGTTTCCACACGTGTAATCAGCTTGTTATAATTCTAGGCAGAGAGGAGCAGCAACTCTTATTAATAGAAGGTTAAATTTTGACATAGATAATACAATCATAGATCCAGAAGGCAGATTTATAATAGTTACATTATCTATTAAAAATGTTAAGTTATGTATCGCAAATATATATGGTCCAAATGTAGATGATCCTCCTTCTGTTACTCCCTCCTCGCCTCACTCTATGGTCACTCACATAATAAATTAATTGTGAGGAGTTTATTTTAATATTATACTGGACCAACATAAGAACCACAGGAACTCATCGAGTCTGGAAATCCTCGGAAACTGTAAAACAGTACATGAAGGATTTTGGTCTCTGTGATGCTTGGCGCTCTCACCATCCCACACTAAGAGAATACACCTTCTCTTCAGTTCACCATTCCTATTCTAGATTAGATTATTTCTTAACTAGCAGCTCGCTGATGAATGACATGTCAGAAATCAGAATCCATCCTATTAGCATTAGTGATCACGCACCAGTATCATTCACTCTGAGAAGTAAGAGCAATAAACCAGCAACTAGAAACTGGAGATTTAATACGTCATTACTTAAAGATCCTGAGTTTATCAGCTACTTTAAAAGTGAATGGTCCTTATATCTAGAAAACAACAACGTGCCAGAAACTTCAGCGTGTGTTCTTTGGGAAGCCGGAAAAGCAGTAATGAGAGGGAAAATAATTTCCTTTTCTTCTCATAAGAAAAAGAAGGAAACTTTGGGAATTTCAGAGTTAGAACTCAGAATTAAATCCTTAGAGGACGCTTACCATGTCTCCCCAGAAGAACACACACTAAATGCTATAAGGAAAGCTAAACTTGAACTTAATGAAATAATAGATAAAAAGACACAATTCTTGGTGCAAAGACTTCGCTTGGAGAATTTTGAGCATGGCAACAAATCTGGAAGTTTCCTGGCTAATCAGTTAAAAACAAAAAGGAGAAAACAACCATCTCCTCTGTCAGAGATCCAGAAGGAAACATCAGCCATATACATCACAACTAACTACAACAGATGACAATATTGATAAATTTCTTAGTAACATCAATCTTCCACAATTAAAACATGAAAATAAAATGGTCTTGGATTCCCCCTTTCAGTCGGCGAACTCCAAGAAGCTCTCCAGCATATGCCCAACAATAAAGCTCCAGGTCCAGATGGTCCTGGTACAGATGGTCCTGGTCCAGATAGTCCTGGTCCAGATGGTCCTGGTACAGATGGTCCTGGTCCAGATAGTCCTGGTCCAGATGGTCCTGGTACAGATGGTCCTGGTCCAGATGGTTATCCAGCAGAATTCTACAAAGAATTCTGGACAACGCTGGGACCCTATATTAGAAATAAAGGAAAAACAAAAAAACTCTACTATTAAAACCAGGAAAAGACTCAGCACTTCCATCCAGTTACCATCCAGTTTCATTAATAAATGTAAATCTTAAAATAATCAGCAAAGCTTTGGCCAGAAGGATAGAAAAAATAACTCCTCTAATAATACATCCTGACCAAACAGGCTTTATTAAAGGTAGACATTCCTCTACTAACATGCGTAGATTAAATAACATCATAGATTATTCTACTCTACATAATCTGGAATCCACAGTCATTTCTTTAGACGCAAAAACAGCATTTGACTGAGTAAAGTGGAAACTTTTATTTTCAGCGTTAAACAAATTTGGGTTTGGGTCATCTTTTAAAGATAAAAATATTGTATAACAACCCAAATGCATGTGTGACGACCAATGACCAAACTTCTCCAAGCTTCTGTTTACTTCTTCTCATTTAATATTCTCACTTTACAATATGGAATCAGCAGAACTAAATTTGTAGAATATCACCAGCTTAAATCTATTAAATATAAAAAATATACCATTAATCAATTAAACTTGCAGCTACCTATTAGGGTGGCAGAATTCATGAATCTCAATGCCCCAAAGCTATTATCAAAAACATATAGACTATTATCCAAACTAGAAGACTCAATCTGTCTTCCAACTTCAAAATGGGAGGGTGAGTTATCCAGTAACTTTAATAAAGATAAATGGTCACAAATACGTTTAACACCTTTAAAATGACTAAGAATTCAAATATGCAACTAATACAATTCAAAATTCTGCATAGAACTCTTTATACAGGACAAAGGATGTTCAGGATTGGTCTGTCACAATCAAACATCTGCACACACTGCAATGAAAACACACCTGACAACACCTGGCAGCAGTTGGGGTCGCCTCATGGCAGAGGGTGAAGCCACTGGTGATGCCTGGGAGGGCCCTGTACTATCAACATGGCCTCTGGGGTTGCTGCTGAGGGCCCGGGTCTCTGGGCTGCCCTGGTCTGCCTGTGACCTCCGTAGAGGCGTGGTCACATTTGCACGATCTCACTCACCACTCTTCATCACTGATCACTCCTCTTCCTCATCCTCTGCATGCTGACACAGTCACTGAGTTGTCCAGTGGATTTATCCTCTAAGAGATATTTTTCTGTAAGTTTGTATCTGGTTGTTGTTTTTGTGTTATGTCTTTTTGATTTGGTTATTGTTTAAGAACTCTTAATGACTAGCAGCTCTGTTTTTCTGTAAAAGCCGTTGGAAACTTTCCGGTGTGTTTATGTACAGGTGTAACAGTTTGTTGTCTGGTTATAATGTGGATTGAAGGGTCGTTGCTGCTGTCTGTTGTGTTTCTGCCTCCTCTTTCTTCTTTCTTCTTTCCTTTTTGCTTTTTGTTGTTGTCTTCCTTCTTTTTCTGTCCCTTCGGTCAGGTCCAGCAAGATTACATAGATTCCATGATTCAAAGTGAATAAATAAATAAATGTATAAATAAATGAATGACTATCAAGAGGAACCATATACCCATAAACCTCCCCTTGGCAAAGCAAACTTGTTCGGCACAACAGCAACCAGACGGTCATTCTGCTGCTATGATGCTGGACAGGACAGGTTAGGAAAACAAAACAAACAAAAAAACAAGACAAAGCAAAAACAAAAACAAATGAATAAATATATAAAATCAAAAACAAAGATTTTTATGTGAAAAACACCCATTAAAAATACAATAAAAAGAATAATCTTTATCAGTCATTAAGTATTTAGAATTGACAATCAGAAATATTGTTTTATTTTTTGGCTCTAAATATAAAATTACCTTAGAAAAATAACTAATCTTTAAATGTGGAAACACCCACAGAAAATGTGACATTAATTTAATTTATAGTCTGAAAAAAAATTACTCCCTAGGAGAATAAAACATGACTATAGAGGGAATAAATCAGCAGCTAATGTCACCAAACACATTTAACGAAAATTTATCCAAGTCCAGGGAAATGGATCAAAATGAAGCAACATGTGAGCGCGCTCAGATCCATCATGTTGGCGCCTGCAGGGGTCCTGAAACTGAGAAAACCAACTCCGCTTGCTTTTATCAGGATAATGGTTGGACCACTTAAAGGCGTCACTGTGATTTATTCTCCCTGCAGGCTTCTAGATCACCGTCTGCCTCTCACAGAGAAATGACCATATGCAGGCCGACTGATAAGAAATCATCCATGCTGCTCCTGCTTGTTGCCACTTCCTTTCCACCCATTCACACACAAACTGCTTAATCTTGTATCAAGATAAAACTTATTACAGAGCTGCTGCACAATGTTTTAATATTTTCAGTCTTTTCTTGAAGAAATGCTTTGCAAACATATGAAGTCAAATTTCCTTTTCTGTCCGATGAAATTCTGTCACAGGACATTAAAAAAGTGAATTTTCCTCTCTTTTTTTAAATGATTACTGTTGTGAGGAGCAATAAAAGAAAATGAAAAAAAACAAACTATCGCAACAATATTTGCATACAGTAGCTACTTGATTCATGTTCTTACAATAAAACTTTATAACGTGGTACGTTTCACGTTTTTACAATAAACTATCACGTTATAACGTGTGTCCTTGATTGAGAAGATTACCAATAACAGAGGAAAACCAGGGGTTATTACACCCTTTCACTCTGAATTTGCGTTAAGGAGCATACTTATTTATTTTAAAAGCTCTTCGTGGTATACTGTATTGGTATACTTATATGGGGCACTAATCATTATTAGATCTAGCAAGGACAGCCTTGAGGGATTTTCCAAAGTAGGCCTGGTGGGACTACTAATTAACTGGGTGAGATTTAAAGAATCACATAAAGATTTTAAGTTATTTGATGATCCAGTCAAACAATCAAGATTCATGTCACCTTAGAATATTTTAATTTAAATGTAATCCAGCTATGTGATTGTAAAAATAAGTGAGACCTTCATTGCAAGTTGAAGGAGGTCTATAGCAACCCACAATTGTAATGGACTGAGAATTTAAGAGAGAAGGCAAATAGTTCAAATCGGGACACAGAGGATAGAAGGGTGACCTGAAATTGATTTTTTATATAAATAGCTATACCTCCACCGAAACTGAATCTCTCCTCAGTGTCTTAAATGACATGCATCTAAACACAGATGGTAGCAGAAATGAAGTCTTGGTTCTGTTAGATCTCAGTTCTGTTTTTAGAACTGGGGTTGTTCAGTATCTACATTCTCCCACAAGCTCAGATGATGAAAACAACCCAAATTTCAGATCCTAATTATGCTGACGACACTCAGCTCTAAATTACTGTCTCACCAGGGGATTATGGTCCCAAAGATTAGTGTCCCGCTTCAGTTAGCAATGTTTTAATCAAACGGATAAATCGAGAAATCTTGGTGTCATTTTGGACTCTGAGCCAAATTAGAACATATTAAAAGTATTAAAACAGGAACCAAATCAGCTTTTTACTACCTGAAGATTATACCTGGAATAACTGAACTGATGACTCAGCAGGATTTAGAAAAACTTCATTATCTATTTTCAGTCGTCTTGACTACTGGAGTTTTTACAGGTCTCTCTAGAAAATCACAAAGACACATGCAAGCAATCCACATGCTGCTGCTTGTGTTCTCATAAAGACCAGAAAAAGTTCTCACATCTCTACACTGGTTCTGGTTCTGGTCCTGTTCCAGAATAAAGATCTAATCTTCTGACACCATATGACTCACAGAGACTTCTAAGATAATCTGGGTCCAGATTGCTTTCCGTCCCCAGAGTTCCAACTAAACATTTAGTTTTTCTGCTCCTGAAGTCTGAAACACACTACCAGAAAACTTGAACTCGGATCCAGATCTGAAGAGTCCTGGAAAACCTGAACTGGGATCCAGATCTGGAGAGTCCCGGAAAACCTGAACTCTGATCTAGATCAGGAGAGTCCTGGAAAACCTGAACTCTAATCCAGATCTGGAGAGTCCCGGAAAACCTGAACTCTGATCAAGATCTGGAGAGTCCTGGAAAACCTGAAGTCTGATCTAGATATGGAAAGTCCTGGAAAACCTGAAGTGTGATCCAGATCTGGAGAGTCCTGGAAAACCTGAACTCTGCTAACACTGTGGCTGATTTAGGAAAGTAACCTAACAATTATCAGAGGAAGTGAGGCTAAATAAAGAGAGAAAGGGGCAGAGCAAAGTACAGAAGCATAATACATTCACCTGAAAGACAAGAAACATCTTTTTCTGAATTAATGAGAAAATTTGATAAGTTTACTACAATTTGCACTGATGCCTCTCAGGCTAATTCTATTTTCCAATGATAGTTTCCCTGGATTTCTGAATTTAGAAAAAGTGTATGGTGTATTTTATATAGGTACATATTTCTATTATTTATTGTTCTTATGTATTGTGAGTTTTGCATTATTAAAATGTTCTTGTGTGGAAAATCTTGGAGTAAAATTGTTTAATTGTAGACCGCTTAGTTTTTATTGTGCCATCAAGATTGTTGGTGAGAGAAAATCCAAAATAGTGATTTCACTGTCAAAGCATAGGTATATGGATCTACCTGATGGAAATTTAACAATGAAAACACAAGCCAAATGAAATTATGAATAATATTTCAGAATAATTCCCACCAACAGAGGATATGTTGGTGGGGTGTGTAACTTTGTATTTTTATCCAATACTTACCTTATAAATGCTACCAATGATTATTTCTTTGATAATAAAAAGAGTGGGACAGGAAAAAAAATAAAATAGACGCTTTATAACTAAGTAATCTTGAATAATGGCATTTTAATCATATAACAATATTTGCTCCAAAAGCCACATTTTTTAATTGAAATGCATTTTAGTGGATGACTGAATCAAATAATAGACACAGACATTAACATTGTAAACTCCGGCTCTGGTAATGTCTTTAAAAATGCATTTAATTGTATTTCAATTCAAAACAGTAGAAAAAGAAATAGAAAATATCGCTGCCCAAAAAACAAGGAGACCTAAAGTAAAAGTGTCATTTTAAGTACTTTAACCAGCAGCTCCAGCTGTTCTCTGATTAAGAGCCTACAACATGTTACAGAACATTTAACTTTTAAATGCTTTAGTCCACACTCCTAAATGGTGTTAAAATCTGACTGATGCTGTGTGGTGACTGAGGATCTTCTGAATGCTTTTGGATGGGGGAGAGCTTGCGGGAGCATCTGCAGCTCATTATGAAGTAAACAATACGTTCTTTCACATCAGTCTTTCATAACAATGGAAATAGTTGCTAGATTTGTCGCTGGTTGTGTGTTTCTTTTGTTTTTTTTTTTTTGGAGTCTCTAGAGGGGTTTGAATACATGCTAAAAATAGTGCCAAAGTAGGTAAGTTGTAAATAACCAAAAGCATTAAAACTGTAGATTCAAAGCATGGAAACTATAATTGTATAGGATTTTTTGGGGGGGAAATATACTGTTATTATCTGGCAGTATATAATGTCACATGTTCATATTAAACTCGTCCAAAGTTTCAAAAACAGAAATGAATCCTTGTCAAAAAAAAAAGTGATGTGAGTCTGACAAAAATGCATTTCTATGTGTAATACTCACAAAAGTATTTTGTAGAGTTATAATTATTAATATATAATGTCATCTGGAGTCAATTCTGGGTTTACTGCTTTGAAACTGTTTTATGTTATTAATTTACTCTGCTTATTAAAAGTAGAAAGAGGAACACAAAATGGGGTGCAGTTTTGGGAAATGGACACTGGGTGGCAGCATTGGGGAACGAACACTGGGTGGCAGCACTTCCCAACAGCGTCGCCGGGACTCTTCACAGTGCGTTGCGGAAGTGAAGCTCATAATCCGAAGGACTTGGAGAATGAGCAGTCGTGTTCCTGTTTCATTTATTACTGTCCTGTGTCTCCAGGTTGGTTATTGATTATTTTTACATGACTCCAGATGTGTATAAACTTGAGTTAATCCTGTGTCGCGGGGTTCACAAGTTGAAGCTTGTTAAGCGTGAAAACAAAATATAGCAACGTGACCACGGTAGCAGGAAAAATGGCGCTGGCGCCGTCGCCAAATGTTTTCTTTTGTCTGTTTCTTTCGGCTCCTCTGCATTTGTGGGATGATATGGCATGGGTGAAACTCAGTTTGTGTGTGGTATATCATTCAGTTTGGGCATTTATGGGCTATTACCATGACAAAACCAGTTGTGCATTGCTCGAAATACTGAAGCTATGCCGGTTAAGAACACCTATGGCCGCAGCCTGGGTGAAGAATACACATGTAAAGTGTAGATAAAAGTACAGTTCAAGTTTAAAAGTTTTAAGCTACAAGTTATGAGTCAGCTATGTTTATTATTTCATATTGTGTAAAGGTGAAATTGTTCAACTGCAAGGGAGAATTATTCTGTTCTATTAAGTGAGTACTTAATGCACTTAATGTACTTTATGTACAGTTAAAGGAAATACTCTCCACTGAGAGGTACAGATGTGTGTTTGAGAGAAAAGTTTATACATGATTGATAATAGATGTAACATGATCAATGGTGGACAGATGACATGATTACAAGGGGAAATGTTAATCTCTGGTTAAATACCCATTTTGATTGAGTTTATTTCTGAGGAATACAGAAGATGATCCATTTAATATGAATGTTATTTTATTGTGGTAAATACCAGTGCTTGGATGCAAACAAAATAACAGAGAGGATTCAAAGTTGCAGTGAATGTGAGAATAAAAATAATCCGAAGGACTTGGAGAATGAGCAGTCGTGTTCCTGTTTCATTTATTACTGTCCTGTGTCTCCAGCACTCCTACCCGGATTATCTATCTGCCAGCGGAGGCCTAACTGGGACCCGCTACAGATTTCTGGGGGCTCGTCCGGGATTCCTCGGCGCCATCTACTGGACGGAAAGCCGAGTGAAGTTGATGACAACGCTGATCACCAACTGAGTGGGAGGGCTGCATCCTTCAGCCGCCAATCAACAGCTGATCCAGCAGTGGGGACTGCAGCCGTGGACGAGTGGCAGTCGGTGATCCAGAGCCAGGTGTGCCATCATCAGACAGTGTTGCCAGCCGTGAGGGGAACAAGGAGCCACCATGTCGGCTGGTGGAAGGAAAAGCCTGGTATGGGACATTAAGAAGAGCTTACTCACCTTGTCCGCCGAAGAGCTTCTTCGTGTTGCCAGAGCGGTGGATCCAGACCTGGATGTGCAACAGACAGAGCTCGTGGAGGGAGATCAGGAGGTGTATTACGATCACATTCACTCATTCATATATAGCAAGCAGTTGCTTGAAGCAGAAGACCAGGGAATGGTTCAGTTGCTAATGTTAAAAGACTCTATTGATGATTTAGTGAAATGTCGTGACAGTGAGGCGAATGCTGTACCAAGTGGTGAAAAGTCTGTTGATATTGCTGGTCCATCTGATGGTTCTGTCACTAATCAAACACCTCCCAAAATCACCACAAACACTCACATTCAGAGTCACCACCCACCTATTTCAGCCAGTACTGCACCACCTAGTTCTATTGCTGCACCAGGTTCAGAATCAATTAAAGCTACCATGCTAAATACACCTGATGTAGCAAGCGCTGATTTGCTTAAGGTGCTTGCTGGCTATGAAGAAATGAACAAGAAACTTATGCAGTATATGCCAGCACATGTTACATCATCACAGACACATTTGCCCCCTGTCCTGCCCAGGCAGCCAAGCAGCATTCCATCGGTAGGACCTGCCACCCAGCCAGCTCACACAGGGATGATGTCCATGAGGGAGCTCGGTTACCTATCCAGGAGAGAGTTCAAAGTGCAAGGCGGTCAGGTTGGTGATCAATCCTCTGACATCACCTATAATAACGTCTGCAAGCAGATTGATGATGGAATTATGGAGGGATTTTCTGATTCAGAGATTGTTCGTGGCGTACTCAAAATCATAAGACCAGGTGTATTCAAGGAGATGTTGATAAATAAAGATGACATAACAGTAGCTGAACTCAAGGGGTTCCTCCAAACCCATCTAAGAGAAAAAAACAGCACTGAATTATTCCAAGAGTTGATGTGCACAAAACAAGAAGAGAATGAGACACCGCAACAATTTCTCTACCGAGTGATAGGTTTAAAGCAGCGCATCCTATTCACCTCAAAACTGGCTGACACGGACATTAAGTACTCTGCTGCTACCGTACAAGACGTTTTTCTGCATACAGTGTACCAAGGCTTTGGACACAAACACACTGATATACGTAGGGAACTCAAACCTTTGTTGTCGAGCAGTGGTGTCACAGATGAGATGATCCTTCGCCATGTGATGAAAATTACCAGTGAAGAAAATGAGAGGATGAAAAGACTTGGCCTTTCCCGCCGACAGACGGTAACAAACGCACACAGCGCACAACTCGAACCTGATACGGCGAAGGGACGAAACCCAAAGTCAGAGAGTGTAGAGTCCAAATCAAACCAAACAAAATCTGACCCTCTGAGAGACCTCACCGCTAAAGTGGAGGAACTCACAAAACTTGTGATGACCATGCAAAAACAAACTGAATTAAAGCTGCAAGCAGCGTTGGAGGCCCTCGCACCTCTGGCGCCGCTTCGGCCTATTGCACCGCCCCATCACCCCGCAACCTCCCTCCAGCAGCACAGCCGCTATCGCCCACAACCATATACCCATTCTTCCAGAGTTTATCTCCAATCAAGAGGTTATTTTTCTCATGCGAGGATCAACTTCCAACTCAGCCTTTCCAGTGATGACATCTGAAGCATTCATGACCTTGTTTCTTACAAACTGTGTTGAATTCCCACAAACTGGAGCATGATTTTATCAAGAGGAAAATTCCACGTGGCCACTAGGTGGTGGTAAAGTTGTTTTAATGTAGGACCATGTTCAGGTTGGAACTCTAATGAGAACAGGAAAATATTAGCTCAATTGGTCAACTGACAGCAGGGTTTGTGCCACTTTCTGTATAATGGCGAATGATTTAAACCATCACAGAAAGCCATTTTAATCATGATGCTGTAAGACGTCAGTCATATTTTCCACCATAAGTTCATGAAGGATGATAAATTGAGTTAGAATTAGTTATACAGATGAGAAAGGTTAACATGGTGGGACTTACTTTTTCCAGGGGGTGGGGCTATGGTGTTGAGTACATAAGGACATGAAGAGGCAATATTTGTTTGTCTTGTCAAGTTACATAAATATGCCACATTTTATCATGTCGTTCAAAGCAGTGGTTGGAGCTGATAGATTAAATATTTACAGGGGGCGCTATAGAGCCACATAACCAGCATATGTGTATTTGAATCAGTTCCAGGTCTGACCACTGTCCTCCCTGCCGAGTTTGGTGGAGATCAGGTGTACATTGGGTCAGTTACAAGTACTTCCTGTTTCATGGCGGTGGACGCCATTCGCCATGTTTTGCTTGAGGAACGAACTTGAGTTTTGTTTTCTGTAATATCATGAAAGGGTTTGAACTGATCTCTAGCACTTCTGAGTGTGTGAGGTTAATCCCTGACGAGAGGGAACCCGCTGCAGGAAAATGGCACTTCCTGTTTCAGGTGGGCGGGGCTTGGGTCAAGACCAGAAGTAGTTGTATGTATCTGTTCAGGAGCAGACCCTGATTAATCACTGTATGTGTGATGGTGATTGGATGAAAATTGAGGGATTTACACTCAATAATGATGTCATGGCATCTTATCCAACTTTGTCATGGCGCCACGGTCTCGCCATGCAGCGTTGAGCAATGTCCAGATGACATCATCTGGACATGTAGATGTGGTTGGCATGGAACTGAAGTGAAACATGTGCAGTTTGGTACAAAATGAGTGTTGTATTTCAGAAATAATGGATTCCGTGCTTCATGGCGAAACATCAAAACTTGATGAGGCGCCGCCGCCGAACGCCACCTCCTATTAGAAAATTTTCAATAACTTTTGACTACGCATGCCTCTGGAGTGTTCAGACTGAGTTTGAGGTAAATACAATAAAATCTGTAGGAGGAGTTCGTTCAAATGCAAGGCAAAGAAACATGAAAAAATGACCCCAAAAATGACAATTTTTTCAAAATGGCCGACTTCCTGTTGAAGTTATCATATAGGTCCAAGAGGCTTTTTTGTACATCCTTCCATGTTCTATCAATATACTGGATTTCAGCCATATTGGTCAATGTAGTGGGCAGACATGATCAATTAAATATTTTTAGGGGGCGCTATAGAGCCGTATTACAATTTTTCCAGCATATGTCAATAAGGCAGAGTTCCCGACCTGACCGCGGTCCTCTCTGCCGAGTTTGGTGGAGATCAACGTTACAATGGGTCAGTTACAAGTACTTCCTGTTTGATGGCGTCGGACCACTATTCGCCAAGGTTACGTTTGGCAAAGGAACTTGAGATTTTTATTGGGGTATCATGAAAGGGTTTGACCTGTCCTGAAGTACTTTCAAGTGTGTAAGTGTCATTCCTGAGGAGATGGACCCCAGCGTCTGAAAAAAACCACTTCCTGTTGGAAGTGGGCGGGGCTTAGGGCTAGTCTGGAATTGGTCATATGGATCTGTTTAGGGCCGGATCCTGATTAATCCCTGCAAGTCTGATGGGGATTGGATCAGAATTGAGGGATTTATAGTGATTTATGATGTCATGGCGTCTTATCGAAGATCGCCATGACACCACGGTCTCGCCCTGCAGCGTAGAGCAACAGTTTTCACTGGATATCATCACCAACTTGTTTTCTGCTGTCT
This sequence comes from Melanotaenia boesemani, assembly GCF_017639745.1. Classification (NCBI taxonomy): domain Eukaryota; kingdom Metazoa; phylum Chordata; class Actinopteri; order Atheriniformes; family Melanotaeniidae; genus Melanotaenia; species Melanotaenia boesemani. Next base: position 3,407,095 of record NC_055704.1, read on the forward strand.
GACCCAGTTTGGACCTGGTTGTCTCGAAAACGTCAGATAAGTGGGTCTCCAAGTAAAAACAATGACTTCCTGTCGCCAGGGGGCGTGGCCAATTCATAACCCAAATATTGACATGTAGAGGTGTTCAGGATGGGAATGGCATCATACATGGCAATTTTGGTTCAAATATATTGTTTTACGTGGAAGTTATATCACTTTCGTTCTTCACGGCGAGACATCAAATTTTGAGGCCCCACCCCCTCCATGCCCTTTCTCCTATTAGAAAACTTTCAATAACTTTTAAAGACACATGCCTTCTGGACATCCTGAGCTATTTTGGTAGTGGTATGATGAAATCTCTGGGAGGAGATAGATTTTGAAAATGTCAGTAAAATGCCAAAATGGCGACTTTGACCCAAAATGGCCGACTTCCTGTTGGTTTTAGGCTGTTGCTCCAAGAGGCGTTTTTGTTTGCCCAAACATTTAGAATATATCTAGCGATTTTCATAAAGATTGATGACGTGCAGTGGCGGGGCATAATAAATAGGTGGCGCTCTCATTCAATTTGGCCCGAACAGTCCCGAGCACCCCAAAATATCAAATTTTTCACATTCCTTTGGGGGGGTACACAAAAATAGGCGCGTTTTCATGCATGTTCAGGTCCCCAAAAATGCCTCCAATGTTTAAGAAGAAGAATAATAAGAAGAAGAAGAAGAAGAAGAAGAATAAGGAAAAAACGGAGCAATTACAACAGGCCTTCGCACCGCCTTCGGTGCTCGGGCCTAATTAAAGCTGCAAGCAGCGTTGGAGGCCCTCGCACCTCTGGCGCCGCTTCGGCCTATTGCACCGCCCCATCGGCCAACAGCCTCCCTCCAGCAACACAGCCGCTCTTGCCCACAGCCATAAACCCATTCTTCCAGAGTTTATCTCCATCATGAGGGGATGTTCGTCATCAGAAGATGAACTTGCACCTCAGCCTGACCAGTCATGACATCTAAAGCATTCATGACCTTGTTTCATACAAACTGTGTTGAATTCCCACAAACCGGAGCATGATGTTATCAAGAGGAAAATTCCACGTGGCCACTAGGTGGCGCTATAGTTGTTTTCATGTAGTACCATGTTCATGTTGGAACTCTAATGAGAACAGGAAAATATCAGCTCAACTGGTCAACTGACAGCAGGGCTACAGCCACTTCCTGTTTCATGGCGAATGATATAACCATAGGTGGTGCTATAGAGCCAAATAACCAGCATATGTCTATTTGAATCAGTTCCAGGCCTGACCACTGTCCTCCCTGCCGAGTTTGGTGGAGATCAGGAGTACATTAGGTCCGTTACAAGTACTTCCTGTTTCATGGCGGTGGACGCCATTCGCCATGGTTTTGCTGGACAACGGAACTTGAGGTTTTTTTTCTGTAGTGTCATGAAAGGGTTTGACCTGATCTGAAGCACTGTAGAGTGTCTGAGGTTAATCTCTGATGAGCTGGACCCCGGTGTCTGAGAAAGGCACTTCCTGTTTCCAGGGGGCGTGGCTTAGGCCAAGACCAGAAGCAGGTACATGTATCTGTTCAGGAGCAGACCCTGATTAATTACTGTAAGTGTCATATTGATTGGATGAAAATTGAGGGATTTATACAGATTAATGATGTCACGGCGTCTTATCCAACCTTGTCATGGCGCCACGGTCTCGCCATGCAGCGTTGAGCAATGTCCAGATGACAACATCAGGACTTGTAGTTGTGGTTGGCATGGAACTGAAGTGAAACATGTGCAGTTTGCTACAGAATGAGTGTTGTATTTCAGAAATAATGGATTACATGCTTGATGGCGAAACATCAAAACTTGATGAGGCGCCGCCGCTGAACGCCACCTCCTATTAGAAAATTTTCAATAACTTTTGACCACACATGCCTCTGGAGTGTTCAGACTTAGTTTGAGGTAAGTACGATAAAATCTGTAGGAGGAGTTCGTTCAAATGCAAGGCAAAGAAACATGCAAAAATGACCCCCAAAATAACAATTTTTTCAAAATGGCCGACTTCCTGTTAAAGTTATCATATAGGTCCAAGAGGCTTTTTTGTACATCCTTCCAAGTTCTATCAATGTTGTGGATTTCAGCCATATCGGTCAATGTAGTGGGCAGTTATGATCAATTAAATATTTGTAGGGGGCGCTATAGAGCCATATTGCAATTTTTCCAGCATATGTTAATGTGGCTGAGTTCCTTCTCTGACCACACTCTTTCGTTGTGAGTTTGGTGAAGCTCAACATTACAATGGGTCAGTCACAAGTACTTCCTGTTTGATGGCGTCGGACCACTATTCGCCATGGTTACGTTTGGCGACGCAACTTGAGATTTTTCTTGTGGTATCATGAAAGGGTTTGACCTGTTGTGAAGCACTTTCAAGTGTGTAAGTTTCATTCCTGAGAAGATGGATCCCTGCGTGTGAAAAAAAGCACTTCCTGTTGGAAGTGGGCGGGGCTTGAGGCTAGTCTGGAATTGGTCATACGAATCTGTTCAGGGACACACCCTGATTAATCCCTGCAAGTCTGATGGGGATTGGATCAGAATTGAGGGATTTATAGTGATTTATGATGTCATGGCGTCTTATCGAAGTTCGCCATGGCGCCACGGTCTCGCCCTGCAGCATAGAGCAACAGTTTTCAATGAATATCATCACCAACTTGTTTTCTGCTGTCTGACCCAGTTTGGACCTGGTTGTGTCCAAAACGTGAGATAAGTGGGTCTCCGAGTAAAAACCATGACTTCCTGTCGCCAGGGGGCGTGGCCGATTCATATCCCAAATATTGACATGTAGATGTGTTCAGGATGGGACTGGCATCATACATGGCCATTTTGGTTCAGATATATTGTTTTATGTGGAAGTTATATCACTTTCGTTCTTCACGGCGAGACATCAAACTTTGAGGCCCCACCCCCTCCATGCCCTTTCTCCTATTAGAAAACTTTCAATAACTTTTAAAGACACATGCCTTCTGAACATCCTGAGCTATTTTGGTAGCGGTACGATAAAATCTCTAGGAGGAGATAGATTTTGAAAATGTCAGTAAAACGCCAAAATGGCGGATTTGACCCAAAATGGCCGACTTCCTGTTGGTTTCAAGCTGTTGCTCCAAGAGGATTTTTTGTTCACCTGAGCATTTAGAATATGTGTAGTGATTTTCATAAAGATTGATGACATGCAGTGGCGGGGCATCATAAATAGGTGGCGCTCTCATTCAATTTTGCCCGAACAGTCCCGAGCACCCCAAAATATCAAATTTTTCGCATTCCTTTGGGGGGGTACGCAAAAATAGGCGCGTTTTCGTGCATGTTCAGGTCCCCAAAAATGCCTCCAATGTTTAAGAAGAAGAAGAAGAAGAAGAAGAAGAAGAAGAAGAAGAAGAATTAAAGCTGCAAGCAGCGTTGGAGGCCCTCGCACCTCTGGCGCCGCTTCGGCCTATTGCACCGCCCCATCAGCCAACTGCCCCCCTCCAGCAGCACAGCCGCTATTTCCCACAGCAATAAACCCATTCTTCCAGAGTTTATCTCCATGAAGAGGTGATTTTCCTCTTGGGAGGATCAACTTGCACTCCAGCCTTTCCAGTGATCACATCTGAAGCATTCATGACCTTGTTTCTTACAAACTGTGTTGAATTCCCACAAACTGGAGCATGATTTCATCAAGAGGAAAATTCCACGTGGCCACTGGGTGGTGGTAAAGTTGTTTTAATGTAGGACCATGTTCAGGTTGGAACTCTAATGAGAACAGGAAAATATTAGCTCAATTGGTCAACTGACAGCAGGGTTAGTGCCACTTCCTGTATAATGGCGAATGATTTAAACCATTACAGAAAGCCATTTTAATCATGATGCTGTAAGAAGTCAGTCATATTTTCAACCATGAGTTCATGAAGGATGATATTAATGAGTTAGAATTAGTTTTACAGAGGACAAAGGGTTAAAATGGTGGGACTTCCTGTTCCCATGGGGCGGGGCTATGGCGTTGACAACATCAGGACAATGCGAGGCTTTTTTGTATTTCCTAGCATGTTCTATAAATATGCAACTTTTCATCAATGTTAGTCAAAGCAGTAGTTGGAGCTGATAGATTTAATATTTATAGGGGGCGCTATAGAGCCACATAACCAGCATATGTCCAATTCAATCAGTTCCAGGCCTGACCACTGTCCTCCCTGCCAAGTTTGGTGGAGATCAGGAGTACATTGGGTCAGTTACAAGTACTTCCTGTTTCATGGCGGTGGACGCCATTTGCCATGTTTTGCTTGAGGAAGGAACTTGAGGTTTTTTTTCTCTTATATCATGAAAGGGTTTGACCTGATCTGAAGCACTTTTGAGTGTGGGAGGTTAATCCCTGACGAGAGGGACCCTGCTGCAGGAAAAAGGCACTTCCTGTTTCAAGTGGGCGGGGCTTAGGCCAAGACCAGAAGTAATTACATATATCTGTTAAGAAGCAGACTCTGATTAATCAGTGCAAGTGTGATGCTGATTGGATGAAAATTGAGGGATTTATACTCAATAATGATGTCATGGTGTTTTATCCAACCTTGTCATGGCGCCACGGTCTCGCCATGCAGCGTTGAGCAATGTCCAGATGACAACATCAGGACTTGTAGATGTGGTCCGCATGGAAGTGAAGGGAAATATATGCAGTTTGGTACAGAATGAGTGTTGTATTGCAGAAATAATAGATTCCGTGCTTGTTGGCGAAACATCAAAAGTTGATGAGGCGCCGCCGCTGAACGCCACCTCCTATTAGAAAAATTTCAATAACTTTTGACCACACATGCCTCTGGAGTGTTCAGACTGAGTTTGAGGTAAATACGATAAAATCTGTAGGAGGAGTTCGTTCAAATGCAAGGCAAAGAAACATGCAAAAATGACCCCAAAAATGACACTTTTTTCAAAATGGCTGACTTCCTGTTGAAGTTATCATATAGGTCCAAGAGGCTTTTTTGTACATCCTTCCAAGTTCTATCAATATACTGGATTTCAGCCATATCAGTCAATGTAGTGGGCAGATATGATCAATTAAATATTTGTAGGTGGCGCTATAGAGCCATATTGCAATTTTTCCAGCATATGTCAATGTGGCTGAGTTCTCGGCTCGGCCACGCTCCTCCCTGCCAGGTTTGGTGCAGATCAGCAGTACAATGTGTCAGTTACAAGTGCTTCCTGTTTGATGGCGTCGGACCGCTATTCGCCATGGTTACGTTTGGCGAAGGAGCTTGAGATTTTTATTGTGGTATCATGAAAGGGTTTGACCTTTTGTGAAGTACTTTCAAGTGTGTATGTTTTATTCCTGAGGAGATGGACCCCGGCGTCTGAAAAAAAGCACTTCCTGTTGGAAGTGGGCGGGGCTTAGGGCTAGACCGGAATTGGTGATATGAATCTGTTCAGGGATGGACCCTGATTAATTCCTGCAAGTCTGATGGGGATTGGATCAGAATTGAGGGATTTATAGTGATTTATGATGTCATGGCGTCTTATCAAAGTTCGCCATGGCGCCACGGTCTCGCTCTGCAGCATAGAGCAACAGTTTTCACTGGTTATCATCACCAACTTGTTTTCTGCTGTCTGACCCAGTTTGGACCTGGTTGTGTTCAAAACGTCAGATAAGAGGGTCTCCAAGTAAAAACCGGGACTTCCTGTCGCCAGGGGGCGTGGCTAATTCATAACCCAAATATTGACATGTAGATGTGTTCAGGATGGGACTGGCATCATACATGGCCATTTTGGTTCAGATACATTGTTTTATGTGGAAGTTATATCACTTTCGTTCTTCACGGCGACACATCAAACTTTGAGGCCCCACCCCCTCCATGCCCTTTCTCCTATTAGAAAACTTTCAATAACTTTTAAAGACACATGCCTTCTGGACATCCTGAGCTATTTTGGTAGCGGTACGATAAAATCTCTAGGAGGAGATAGATTTTGAAAATGTCAGTAAAACGCCAAAATGGCGACTTTGACCCAAAATGGCCGACTTCCTGTTGGTTTTAGGCTGTTGCTCCAAGAGGATTTTTTGTTCGACCGAACATTTAGAATATTTGTAGCAATTTTCATAAAGATTGATGACGTGCAGTGGCGGGGCATCGTAAATAGGTGGCGCTCTCATTCAATTTTGCCCGAACAGTCCCAAGCACCCCAAAATATCAAATTTTTCACATTCCTTTGGGGGGGTACACAAAAATAGGCGCGTTTTCGTGCATGTTCAGGTCCCCAAAAATGCCTCCAATGTTTAAGAAGAAGAAGAAGAAGAAGAAGAAGAAGAAGAAGAAGAAGAAGAATAAGGAAGAAACGGAGCAATTACAACAGGCCTTCGCACCGCCTTCGGTGCTCGGGCCTAATAAGGAAGAAACGGAGCAATTACAACAGGCCTTCGCACCGCCTTCGGTGCTCGGGCCTAACTACAGCCAATACACACTGGGCGTCAATATGGCCAATATAGGACACAGTCGAAACGTGGAAAATCATATGGTTGTCCAAACTGCTTAGAGCAAGACAGACAGGATTGCAAACATTGCTTCATATGTGGAGATGAGGGACACCGTGCCGCAGGCTGTCTAAGGCGACCAAAGAGACAGGGAAACTCCAACCGGCCACTGGAGGGGGACATCTAGTGACCGAGTCTGGAAGTAAGTCCCAACCAATAAGCGAGGCCAGGAATGAGAAGACGCGCCCATCCTCACCCCCGACCCCAATAATGACAAGCACACAAAGCTCCAGCACACAAGTAGCACAGCCCCCTCTTCAACTACCACGGGTAGCTAAAGCCAGAGCTGTGGCTAGTCTCATTGGTAAAAGGGCGTTAGTTCAGAGCTATCTAAATGGTTTACCGGTCACTTCACTGCTTGACTCTGGGTCACAAGTTAGTATAGTGAGCCGCACTTGGAAAGATGAATACCTCCCAGACCTTACCACTCGCCCAGTTTCCGAGATTTTAGGGGAGGAGGAATTGAGAGTCACTGCAGCAAATGGTGGCCTCATTCCATATGAGGGGTGGGTTGCTCTTACAGTGAACTTGCCAGGGAATTTGGACCCCAGTCTGTCCATTAGTGTCCCGTTTCTTGTTAGCAGCTACCCCATGGACAGGCCATTAATTGGCTTTAACGTTTTAGAAGTGTTGATTTGCGGCCATTCAGAGAAGTTAATGCCGGTACTGGTTAACCTTCTTAGCAATGCTATATCCGTTCCCAACGAAACAGCTGAGGCTCTCGTCAACTTTGTTCAGACGTCGAAACCAGTCATGCAGCAGGGCCGCGTGAGAACAGGGGCCAAAGACATTGTACTGCCAGCTGGTCAAGTGTCGTGGGTAAAGTGTAGGGTCCCGCCAAATATGGACCCCTCTACTCAGTTAGTGTTGTTTGAAGCAGACTGTTACGGCCGCCTGCTTGCCGGCTCGGCGACCAGCAGGACTGCAGCCTGGTGACAGCTGAGCTGACTGACAGGGTGCATCATGTGGCACCGCCCCACCCCCTCACCTGGCACCTGGATTGGCCGGCTCGTTATCGGAAGGCGGGCTGTTCGTCATTGGAGCCCTACATAGCCTCATCAGCAGCATCATTCGGGGCAGCTGTGGACAGTGGGACACATGCCTGCCAGGCTGAGAGAATTGTGGACTATTGTGTGTGAATTTGGCGAGTTAAAGAATAACATTAAGGACTTTAAGTTGATGTGTGTGGTGTTCCCTACCCTGAGTGAGGTGAAGTTCATTTTGGTTTGGTTTGGTATATCTAATACCGCCTTTGTGCGTGTTTCCCGTTTTGTGGACATTTTCTTTTGGTTATTATCCTAGTCTTTTGTGATACCCTTTAACGGGACACTTTAAGTTGATTACCCTGTTTTTTGTGGACATTCCCTTTTGATTATTATAGTGCTTGTGTTACCCTGTAACGGGACACTTTAAGTTGATTAACCATTTCGTTTTGTTTTGTTTGGCCGATACCAGAGCGGTGCCTGGACCCATTTTGTTGAAATAAATTGTCTTTTCGTTTAACTCTGGTATTCGGCTCTCTTTGTGTTCCGTCCTCCTTACCCCTAGAGCACGAGGACGTAACATAATGGGGGCTCGTCCGGGAGTAACACAGACGAAGACAGTCAGCCGAATGGACAGTGGGACGTAGGGCCAGGTTTGTTACAAATCCAGAACCCAAACAAACCTTATGTCACCATTCCAATTGGCAACAACACGAATCATGACATCACAATACCATGTAAAACAGCACTAGGGATCCTGCAGCACGTTGAAAATGTTGTGGAGGCAGATACCCCAGACAAATCACAGCCTACAATTGTCAGGGAGGTCACCACCACTCAGATCAGCAGCCCAGATTCACCCCGGTGGCACCCACCTGTAAACCTGGATCACTTGGAGGAAGAACAACAGGAGGCTGCCAGGAGGATGCTGTATGAAGAGTCAAACGCTTTTGCGAGAGATGGAGATGACATAGGTTGTATACCAAATCTCCAGATGATGATCAACCTCAAAGACGATGTCCCCGTGCAGAGGTCGTACACATCCATCCCCAAACCATTGTTTAAAGAGGTAAAGGAGTACATTCAGGATCTTATTGTAAAGGGATGGATAGTGAAATCTAAGTCCGCCTATTCTGCTCCAGTGGTATGTGTGCGAAAGAAAGATGGCAGCCTGCGCCTCTGTATAGATTATCGCCTCCTCAACCAAAAGACTGTACCTGACAGACACCCACTGCCGCGAATACAGGACTTGATGGACACGCTGGGCGGATACTCAGTCTTTAGTATACTTGACCAAGGCAAAGCTTACCACCAGGGGTTTGTAGCAGAAGGGTCACGCCACCTCACCGCCTTCATCACCCCCTGGGGGCTTTACGAATGGACAAGGATCCCGTTTGGACTTTCCAACGCACCTGCAGCTTTTCAGAGGAGCATGGAGGAGATGTTGGGTTCCCTGAGAGACGAGTGTTGCATCCCATATTTGGATGACTTACTCTGCTACTCCAAATCCTTCAGTGACCACGTGGAGGTGATTCGCAGGGTCCTTGTAGCCCTGCAACACCATGGGGTGAAGCTGCGGGCAGAGAAGTGCGAGATGTTCAAGGAGGAGGTCCGCTATGTTGGACGGTTGGTGTCGGCTGAAGGAGTTCGAGTGGACCCCAAAGATATCAACGCAGTGCTGGCCTTGAAGAACAAAGCACCCCAAAATATTGGTGAACTCCGGCAGGTCCTCGGTTTCCTGAGCTATTATCGGTCCTACGTACAGGATTTTGCTAAAATAGCTAAACCACTATACGAACTGCTACAAATGAAGTCCTCCCTGCCCCAAGTCCCTTCACCGCACTGTAAAGCCAAGGGTCCCCAACTCCCCTCCAAAACGCCCATCGAGTGGAAGGCTGATCACCAAAACACCCTAGAAGGGCTTATTGGCATGCTGACCAATCCCCCGGTCCTTGCATATCCCAACTTTGAGGAGCCGTTCGTCTTACACACCGATGCATCGGAGAAAGGGCTCGGCGCAATCCTCTACCAGAAGCAAGGTGACAAAATGCGAGTGATCGGATATGGATCAAGAACTCTAACACCAGCAGAGAGGAACTACAGGCTCCACAGCGGAAAACTTGAGTTCCTGGCTCTGAAGTGGGCAGTGTGTGAAAAGTTCAGAGATTATCTCTTTTACGCTCCACACTTCACCATCTATACTGATAACAACCCACTTACCTACGTCATGAGCACTGCAAAACTCAATGCAGTTGGGCACCGCTGGGTTGGAGAATTGTCAGAGTTCCGCTTTAACATAAAATACAGACCTGGAAAAAGCAATGTTGATGCCGACACACTCTCACGCATCCCGCTTGATATTGACAGCTATGTGACAACGTGCACTGAGGAGCTGTCTCAGGATGTACTGCAGGCAACCTGGGAAGGAGGCAGAGTAGCCCAGGAAAAGGATGTAGCATGGATAGCTGCACTGTACACCTCCTCAGCTGATGTAAGGCTACGACCTCACCCACATGTGCCTGAAATAAGCCTTGAAGAGCTAGCAAAAGCCCAACAAGAGGACCCTGAGATAGGGGAAATAATAAGACTGAAAGGGACCAATAGTGTGCTCACAAATGAGGTCAGAAGGTCAGTGGGCGGGGTTGCTCGCAAGCTCCTTCACGAGTGGAGTCAATTACATTTCGAGAATGGAGTCCTGTACCGCCGGACATCAGAAAGAAAACAGTTGGTCCTACCTGCCAAGTACCGATCAGTTGCCCTGAAGCACCTCCATGACAACATGGGACACATTGGGACTGAACGCGTTCTCCACCTCGCCAGAGAACGCTTCTACTGGCCCTGTATGAAGAAATGTATAGAGGAGTATGTCACAAGGAAATGCAGCTGCATTAAACAGAAGAAACCTAACACACATGTTCGTGCACCAATGGGTGGCTTAACCTCCTCTTTTCCCCTTGATCTGGTCTGTATAGACTATCTACACCTAGAGAAGAGCAAAGGAGGCTTTGAGCACATTCTGGTAGTAATCGACCATTTTACCAGATTTGCTCAGGCTTACCCCACCAAAAATAAATCAGGGCAAACTGCAGCTGAAAGAATATATAATGACTACATATCTCGTCTCGGGTACCCCAATCGTCTCCACCACGACCAAGGGCGCGAGTTTGAGAACGACCTTTTCCGCACCCTGGGACGGCTGTCAGGGGTCGGACACTCACGTACATCCCCGTACCACCCACAATGCAACCCCGCAGAGCGGTTCAACCGCACACTATTACAAATGCTACGGACACTGACAGACAGGGAAAAGGAGAGATGGAAGGAACATTTAACCCAAATGATACATGCATATAACTGCACTCGTCACGAGTCCACTGGGTACTCACCTCATTACCTGCTGTATGGACAACACCCCCGTCTCCCTGTGGATCTCCTGTTTGGATTACTGGGAAGCAACGAGTCAGTAACACACAAAGGCTACGCAGAGAAATGGGCAAAGAGGATGACAGAAGCATACAAAATAGCTAACAAAACCAGCTTGTTGTCAAACGCAAAGAACAAATCCTACTATGATCAAAAAGTGAAGGGGGTGGTCCTCAAACCAGGAGATCGAGTGTTAGTTCGGAACATGGGTGAGCGCGGTGGACCCGGAAAACTTCGCTCATATTGGGAGAAGAGGATTTACGTGGTGAAGGAGCAGGTCTCCGACAACCCTGTCTATGTCATTAATCCGGAGGGAGACCCAAGTGGGAGAAACAGAACCATACACAGAAATTTGTTACTCTTAGTCAATAGCTTACCTGTTGAGAGCCCAGTACAGTCAGCTGATCTGGTCTTACCATGTCCTCGGAGACAAAAACAACCACAACGGAGAGCAGGCTCCACTGACGACCGTGTGGTGTCAGATACTGATGATGAGGAAGAGGGGACAGGAGGTTATTGGTTGAGAACACCTGCTGTCAGGATGGAAAGTGATCAATCTGGGTGTGGCAGATCAACAGACACAGGGGGAAGACAGATGTCAACATCAGAGCTGTGTCCCCCTGCAGCAGTTCCTGTTCAGATCCCAAGGAAACCACCCTCACCTCACAAGGAACGTCGAAATGCAGTACCAATGAGTGGGACTGAATCAATAGATGTATACTTACCCGAGGAGACAAACTTACCTGAAATGGGTAATACGCACAGGACTGACACAAACCTACCTGGAAGAGAGCACGAGCACACCACCCCTGTAAAAGGAAGAGAAGCAGAATTGATAGTGGATGAGTGGCAGGTAAATGAACAACATGATGTCGTACACCTGCCTCAACCTGAAGAGGATGAGCAAGACGACCAGGCAGAACAAACACTGGGTGAGCAGTTGGACTCCCCCCTTACGAGGACTTTACCCGCCATAGATGAACACAGAGAAGTGAGGAGGTCAACTAGGGTGAGGAGGCCAAGACCAACTTTCACTTATGAGTCACTGGGCCAGCCTTTGATACAAACCCATGTAGATTCTATCTCCCCACAGCTTACCTCAGCCTCCTTACCTTTCATGCCCCCCATAACCACACCGTTCATCTCACTTGCCCCTTGCACACCACAAATGTACATGCCATACACATGCTACATACCCTGTACCACACAAGTTTATTAAAAAAAAGAGAGAGAGAATTTTTTTTTTATTCTTCAAGATTGTACCAAATGTCGGGAGCCATTTTTGTTTGTCGGGGTGGATGTAATACTCACAAAAGTATTTTGTAGAGTTATAATTATTAATATATAATGTCATCTGGAGTCAATTCTGGGTTTACTGCTTTGAAACTGTTTTATGTTATTAATTTACTCTGCTTATTAAAAGTAGAAAGAGGAACACAAAATGGGGTGCAGTTTTGGGAAATGGACACTGGGTGGCAGCATTGGGGAACGAACACTGGGTGGCAGCACTTCCCAACAGCGTCGCCGGGACTCTTCACAGTGCGTTGCGGAAGTGAAGCTCATAATCCGAAGGACTTGGAGAATGAGCAGTCGTGTTCCTGTTTCATTTATTACTGTCCTGTGTCTCCAGGTTGGTTATTGATTATTTTTACATGACTCCAGATGTGTATAAACTTGAGTTAATCCTGTGTCGCGGGGTTCACAAGTTGAAGCTTGTTAAGCGTGAAAACAAAATATAGCAACGTGACCACAGTAGCAGGAAAAATGGCGCTGGCGCCGTCACCAAATGTTTTCTTTTGTCTGTTTCTTTCGGCTCCTCTGCATTTGTGGGATGATATGGCATGGGTGAAACTCAGTTTGTGTGTGGTATATCATTCAGTTTGGGCATTTATGGGCTATTACCATGACAAAACCAGTTGTGCATTGCTCGAAATACTGAAGCTAATATGCCGGTTAAGAACACCTATGGCCGCAGCCTGGGTGAAGAATACACATGTAAAGTGTAGATAACAGTACAGTTCAAGTTTAAAAGTTTTAAGCTACAAGTTATGAGTCAGCTATGTTTATTATTTCATATTGTGTAAAGGTGAAATTGTTCAACTGCAAGGGAGAATTATTCTGTTCTATTAAGTGAGTACTTAATGCACTTAATGTACTTTATGTACAGTTAAAGGAAATACTCTCCACTGAGAGGTGAAGATGTGTGTTTGAGAGAAAAGTTTATACATGATTGATAATAGATGTAACATGATCAATGGTGGACAGATGACATGATTACAAGGGGAAATGTTAATCTCTGGTTAAATACCCATTTTGATTGAGTTTATTTCTGAGGAATACAGAAGATGATCCATTTAATATGAATGTTATTTTATTGTGGTAAATACCAGTGCTTGGATGCAAACAAAATAACAGAGAGGATTCAAAGTTGCAGTGAATGTGAGAATAAAAATAATCCGAAGGACTTGGAGAATGAGCAGTCGTGTTCCTGTTTCATTTATTACTGTCCTGTGTCTCCAGCACTCCTACCCGGATTATCTATCTGCCAGCGGAGGCCTAACTGGGACCCGCTACATATGCTTACCCACTGCAGGATGAGCACATCCATGAAAAATACAGGACATGAAATCTGGGTGCTGCCCAGGTTTCTAGAAATCAGCCAATCAGAAGGAAGCAGGCTTTTAGGAGAAAGGGGGGCCTTAAAGAGACAGACCTCTATTAACCAGAAGATGAACTTAAGGGCTGCCAGTAGGGGCCAGTATGAGATTTTATTATTTTTTTTATTTATAATTATGCAAAGCTGCACCTGAGCAATTGTAAATAATAAACATGGCCACAGTTTGAACTGAAGGCTCACTCTGACTCCCGTGTCCCTCCAAGCTCTGAATCAAATAAGATTTTGTTCCTGCTGTTAACAGCTCAGTTCTTCTCTTATGGAGAAATTTGTCACACAGCTACATACCTGGGCAGTGCTCATTTTTACAGCCATCATTAAATGGACAAGTTATTATCAAACCCATATGAACGGGCTCTTCGAATGTAAAGGAATATTTACCTGAATTGTACTGCTGTTCAGGAGAGCTCAGTTATTACAGCTGGGAGGACACAGACACACACAGAGATAAACTGCATGATGGTTTTTAGATTATAGATCTATTTCCTGACAAATATCTAAGTTTTAACAACACATACAAACATCTCAAATTTGCTTAATAAATAAATATGTAGGTTTATGTCACTGTGATCATTGTGGTGGAGAAAAAGGAAAAAGAACAAGGTCAGGATGATTTCTGCTGGCTGGTTTCTCCTCATCCAGAGAGGGAACTCGTGTCAGTCAGAAATATCCTCACCCTCATGCCGTTGCTGCTCTATTTTCCTTCCAACGCTGCCGGCTCTCAGCTCCCTGTCGTGCTGTGTTCAGGGGATGTCAGTCAGATTCAAGTGTCCTGCTCAGACCTGGAGACTCACAAAGCTGCTCGGCTAACATGTGAAGTAGCAGGGAGGCAGCTGGAGATGATGGGAACATGAGCTAATCCCATCACAGCAGTGCAGATGCTTCATGATTAGATAGCACTGCTTTCTCACTCACTGTGACCACATTTTACTTTTCGATTTACCTTTTTGTTTTATAATAATTGATAAGTAATGAAACAGGTCTGACTCAGACTTTCAGTTTATTTTATTTAAGAATTAAATACAATCTCCAAAAGCAACCACAAACTACGTTCTATTGAAAAAACTGGAGCAGAGGTCGAGAAAATAACTCATTATCTCAAGATAATGAATAAAAAATAATAATAGTCAAGCCTGGCCTGCACTCGGCTTCCGGAAAAGGGAATTAGACAGGAAAGGGTTTAAATTTCCTCCTCTTTTCTCTCCTTTTTGATCCTGCTCTACATCCTTGAAGTCAACTCTTAAACTTTGTGTGATATTCTTTTCCACATAACTTTTCTGTTGCCATGGTACCTCATCATAACAGAAGTTACTTAAAATAAACAATCTGATCACATTTATTTATAAAGCACTTCAAATTAGTGATGAGCAGTTTTGGTGATTTTTGAAGACAACTAGTCAGGCCTTATTGATGATGTCATCATCACATCACATTAATAATGAAATGAAAAAATCTCCAAAAGGAAATTGTAAAACGTGTGTGAGAAGTTATTTGTATATTACGTGTGTTCCATGAACAGGTATTTTTAACATTGTTATATTTTTAATATTGTGTGGGCTCCAGTGTCCTTTTCTTGTTGAGCAGGTAGAGGAGAAAGTGGGTCAGGAAGACGTCGTCATCAAACCTGGGCTGGGTGTGTCCCAATTCAGGGTCTGCACACTTCGCAGGGCTGCCAACTGTCATGTATCGGCCATGAGACTCATGCATTTAAGTGACTTCACACGCTCTAATGACACACCTCTGATTTCTCACAATGAAATGCACGTCAAGAGCAATGCCGGAGGTTCGGGAGGATTCCCGGTGGGCTGTATTACTCTTGGGCCGATGTCACGGTGAAACACACAAATGAATAAATGGGTAGGTAAGAACGGGTGTAAGATTTGATCTAAGTAATTATCTAAGAAGAATAAATAGTAGTGATGTGCGGCTCAATACTGTACCAACATTTACATAACTAAACTTTGACGTTAAGTAGTAACTATTTCTTCTTCCGCCTGCCACAGGCATTTGCGAAAAAGGCGCAGTGTCAATGAGTGGAGATATTTCAGCAACGATGTGCAGTTTTATGTATGAAGACCACAAACCTCCTTAAATGGCGGAGATGTAACACAGAAGCAGAGGTGGTGATGAGGTTGTGATGAGGTGAACTAAAGAGGAAAAGAGGAGGACAGGTGCAGCTGGGGCGGAGACAGGCGTTACTCTTTTGGCGCTGCAGGCAGGTACTATCAGAGGGAGAAAATGTGTAGCACTGACTGTCACTGGTTTTTGGGGAAGTGATTTCTGTCTGCCGGCTGCTAGGCTTAAGCTTTTGTGTTGATGTTTAAACAACAGGAGTTCCCTGCCATCTTAAAACTAAGGCTTCCTGTTTTGTTCAGATGTGCAGTAATAAATATCAGCCACTCCATAAACAAGCAGTGTGATGTCAATGAGAATGGTCTATAGAAAATAGATGGATCAGAAAGCTGTCCAGCCTGCATCAAGATACAGAGTATAATAAGTTTACAGTAAGACAGGAGATACAATAAAAAACACGACTCGTGTTTGTTGGTGTATCCTAGCAAATGGCTTATTGCATAACAATCATATATACTGAACCTTTCAGCACCACTTTAACATGGTAACATCAGTGTTGGCAAAGATTAACATCATAAACCACATGGTCCTCAGTTTCAGACCCAGCAGCAGCAGCAGGTCCATCATCACGTCCAGATCAGGCTGAAGTTCTTCAGTTTACAATCATTTATGCAACTGGTTCAAACAAAATGATCTCAGTAACACGATATTAACTTTTATTCTATTGTATGTTCAGCTATAAGCAGGTTAAGACAATCCTGTATCTATCTAGCTTATATGGGGTCGGTCCTCCTTGAAGCAGAGAGTAAAGCTTGTTAAATACTTCGTGAGAAGCAAGAAGTTTGTTCTCGTTCTCCGCTGCAAGAACAAGAAAAAAAGCTTCATCTGCGACGGGATGGGGATAACTGTGGGGGGTGTTTGTGTTTTTATGTGCACTTAACAACTGGCCCAGTGATTTTGCATTTGGTTGGTTCCACCAAATCTCACTCCAAGGATTATTGATAAGTTGGCAGCCCTGACATCGAAGTACAGATTTGTCTGCTACATATGTCATAGTAGTGCGCGAAGCACTGTGCCAATGCAAAGCAGCCTCCGAATCCACCCACTAATCCTCACTTTGTTTGGTGATGCTTCCTTCGCGGTCTCATTTCTCCCAGAATTTATTGCGCACAAGACGTTGGTGAATGACAAAACCAAGCTCAGAAAACATTTTTTTAAAAACTACACTTTAGTAGAAACATGACTAAACCAAATACATTAAAAACAAGTTTGTTAAATGGTGGCATTAAAAATCTATAATAATTTATATTTGTGGGTTAAAAAAGTGTCTACCAGCTGGAAAACAACAGAGCCTCACAGCTTTTTTTTTTTTTTCATTATTACTCAGTCTGTGTTAACGTTCACTAAAGTGTCCTCTGATATGCAAACAGTAATTTCAAAGTTTTAAGTGATTCAACATCCTACGTTACTGCTATGGGAAATTCTCGTTGGCTAGGTAGGCATGAAGGTTAAGCGGACTTTGAAGTGTGTAGACTCCGTAGGACATTCCGTAGCCTATGTGGTGTGCACACTCGAAGAACAACCTTAAAGTGTGTAGATGCTGAATTGGGACACAGCTATAGGCTAGCGGCTAGTTTGCTACATGAGCTAAACATTGCACCCACAGGAACATTCAGCAACAACAAAAGCAATTATTTTCTGTCTGGTCTTTTTGCTCCTGAAGCAGCATTTCTCTGAGGGTTTAGTAACCGTGTTGTTCCACTATTATTGAAAACTCTGACAGAAACAGCTGCTAAACTTTCTGCTTCCACACCGAGGTTGTGAGGCTGAGGAGAAGTGATTACTCCTGGGTGAAGTAGCAGCTATCTTCAGGGTTAGCTCCCTTCACTTTACCCAGCAGCAGGTAGTAGCAGTTATCTTCAGGGTTAGCTCCCTTCACTTTACCCAGCAGCAGGTAGTAGCAGTTAGCTTCAGGGTTAGCTCCCTTCACTTTACCCAGCAGCAGGTAGTAGCAGCTAGCTTCAGGGTTAGCTCCCTTCACTTTACCCAGCAGCAGGTAGTAGCAGCTAGCTTCAGGGTTAGCTCCCTTCACTTTACCCAGCAGCAGGTAGTAGCAGCTAGCTTTAGGGTTAGCTCCCTTCACTTTACCCAGCAGCAGGTAGTAGCAGTTAGCTTCCGGGTTAGCTCCCTTCACTTTACCCAGCAGCAGGTAGTAGCAGTTAGCTTCAGGGTTAGCTCCCTTCACTTTACCCAGCAGCAGGTAGTAGCAGCTAGCTTCAGGGTTAGCTCCCTTCACTTTACCCAGCAGCAGGTAGTAGCAGCTAGCTTCAGGGTTAGCTCCCTTCACTTTACCCAGCAGCAGGTAGTAGCAGCTAGCTTCAGGGTTAGCTCCCTTCACTTTACCCAGCAGCAGGTAGTAGCAGCTAGCTTCAGGGTTAGCTCCCTTCACTTTACCCAGCAGCAGGTAGTAGCAGCTAGCTTCAGGGTTAGCTCCCTTCACTTTACCCAGCAGCAGGTAGTAGCAGCTAGCTTCAGGGTTAGCTCCCTTCACTTTACCCAGCAGCAGGTATTAGCAGCTAGCTTTAGGGTTAGCTCCCTTCACTTTACCCAGCAGCAGGTAGTAGCAGCTAGCTTCAGGGTTAGCTCCCTTCACTTTACCCAGCAGCAGGTAGTAGCAGCTAGCTTCAGGGTTAGCTCCCTTCACTTTACCCAGCAGCAGGTAGTAGCAGTTAGCTTCAGGGTTAGCTCCCTTCACTTTACCCAGCAGCAGGTAGTAGCAGTTAGCTTCAGGGTTAGCTCCCTTCACTTTACCCAGCAGCAGGTAGTAGCAGCTAGCTTCAGGGTTAGCTCCCTTCACTTTACCCAGCAGCAGGTAGTAGCAGCTAGCTTCAGGGTTAGCTCCCTTCACTTTACCCAGCAGCAGGTAGTAGCAGCTAGCTTCAGGGTTAGCTCCCTTCACTTTACCCAGCAGCAGGTAGTAGCAGCTAGCTTCAGGGTGATGTTATAAAATGATGTGGATAATATAATGGATTTGTTTTAATTGGATTATAATTTAAAAAGCGAGAGTATAATGGTAGAGTGGAAAATTGTAAGTCTGTTTGAGGTCTTTTACCTCTTCTGCTGTTGTTTGCCTGGTTGCATAAGTTCCACCGCAGGGTGTCGCTCTCTCTCCTTCGGGCTGGTGCTCTATAAAAGGGGAAGTGACATTTTAATGGGAGTGCCAGTTTTCTGTTGAGTGGCCAGGGTGTTGCTGGGCCACGTCAGCCTTTGTACATGTTGACCTTGGCAGTGATTGGTAGATATGTTTTTTATATGTTAAATTTTATATATCTTTGGATGCGTTTTTTAAGTATATGTTGCAGGATTGGGGTCTGGTAGACATTAATCCGTGGAATGAGTGTGACTGGGCGTGGGAATTCGACGCTACAGGTATGGTGTCTATTAATGTCTGTTTTTAGAGATTAAATAAAAAGGTTTTTTGTAGCAATTTTGTGTTTCTGTTTGCAGTTTTTGGGTACCGCTACTTGCTGTCCTTTTAAGATTTAAAGACTTGGTTTGCTTTCAAGTTAGTCCGTTCCTGGTCCGAGCTGTATGTGGTGACAGTTGTAAGAGCTGACTAACTACTTAATAATTTTTGTTTTGTAGGTTTTGTTCACTGGGTCACTTCCCTTAGAATGACCTCTGTTGTCCTGTCCGTACTCAGACGTGTTTACACCTGATCCTTTTTGCCTGAAGCTATGCACTGTTTATTTGCAGTGGTTTAAGTTGGCACCATCACCGGGTGCTGGTTATTTAAGTGGATCCTCCGTCTGTGTGGTGTACGGGTGTATTTCAGGTTAGGGTAAACTAGTTCTGAGTTGGACGACAGGTGGAGAAAACGGGGATCGCCCCTTATTGTTTGTACAAATAAATTTAGTTAAAGCTTTAATTTTGTTCCTTCTTTTGTGTATTTTATGTACGTTACCTCTTGGTAACATATGATTAGAAACTTTAAGAAGGGAGTCTGAGTATCAGCACAGAATAATCCTCAACTTTCATTTACTTATTTTAATTTCTTTAGTTTGGTTTCTCCTCTGAGTCTTTTGGTTTTTATTTTCTTCAGTATCGACTTCAGTGAAGGTCAGTCTGGGACTGTAAGTAGCATCCAAACCCATCCAAACCACCCTGCCCGGTTTACTCTTTTGTGTGCATATTCATGGAGGTGGAAATTTTTTGTTTAGAAACTCCTTATACAAGATACAATGGACTTTGCAACCAGATGACATCAAACAGTTTCCATGATTTCTAATGTCCTCACAATGCTGCAGAGCTGTCAGAAAGTTGCAGTTTATCTTGAAACAGGACTATATTTATTGTTTTGATTGTGATCAATGATGAGATATACCGCAGGTCCATGGCTGCCACTGCAAGCCACATGGTGACGCCACATCGACCGGCTGTGGACTGTGGACGTAAATGCATCCGCCATCTTGGACTTGGATAGAGAGCTCATTAGATGAACACAATGAATGGTTGTTTAGTTTAAACTGGATTAAAGTGGAGAACTGTTGGAGGACCTTTTAATTTGAATCAGGTGTGTGCAGTAGAACATCTAAATTCTGCAGGACCAACATGTTCATCCTCCTTTTTTTTTGTTGCTTTGGAACCAGGAAAGTCCTGCCCTGACGGGCTCAGGATTTCTTCAGATATGTACAAATATCGGTACATTATTTTTTATCATACAAACCATTTAAAAGTGCAGTCTGACCACAGCTAATTTAGTGAAAAACGAAAAAAATATTAAAAACATTTTTGCTGTATCACAAAATATAACTTGTGCATTCATTTTGTTGCTTCAGAACCCAGAAAGTTCATGCAGACACCATGACAAAGCTCCGCCATTGACTACATACCCTGATTAATGATTAAGAGGGGGGGTCACATTATCTTTTGGGGGATGCCAGTGTGGGCCTGGAGGGCCGTGGGTCTGAGCTCTCCCACTGTCCTCCTCCCCCTTCTCTCCTTCCTCTGGGCATGTGGTGGATGGGTGCCTTCTGGGGTTGGTGGCAACTCGCTGACTGTGTGTCCTGGTCGTTGTCCTGGCCTGTCCTGCACTGGGGGAGCCTCCAGGGGAACGGGGGTGCCTACTGCCACCACCTACTCACCTTCTGCAGATCTCTTCCCTCTGGACTTACTCTCCTTCCCCACTCTCTCTCACACACACATGTGGGGTGTTGGGCAGTGTCAATGGCGGTATCCACTACCGAGGGGGAAGGGTTATTTCCCTTGAGGTAACAAAGGTAAAAGATCTCAGACTCACCCGTCTGAGCACACATTTGCTAAAAAGTGGAGCGAGCAAGTGAAAGAGGTAAGAGAATTTTCTCATTTTTGGGCCTCATACACAGGCTATATGACTGTTAGAAAACCTTTAGAAAGTGAATTTTGCATAAAATTGAAAAAAATCTGATTATAAAGAGGAGTCTTATACCCATAAAGCTCCTCTTGGCAAAGCAAATTTGTTTGGCACAACACAGCCAGACCATCATTCTGCTTGCTACGGTGCTGGATAGGATACATGAAGGTTGCATTGATATGATAATATGAATGACCACACAAAAAATAAATAAATTGAATTTTGGAAAACAATCAGATTTGAATATTAAGCCCTGTGGGAGCCTGATTAAGTGTCCATATGTGACGGGTAAGGAGTGAGAACATGTGGGCAGGACAATTGCTGATCCTTGCATGAGTGTGTAGCATTTATGCTAACCTCTCTACACTCACAAAAAAAAAACGATAACCCACAGTATTGAAGGTATTAAGTAGTGAAGGGATTGTTAAAGAGCACAAAGTTACAGCTGAAAGCAGATGATGGAAAGAGCATTGCTGAAGTAAAAATGCATCCAGAAAACATGTATACATGCAAATCCCAGTTTGTGCAGATATGTGTGTGCAGACGCTAAATATAATCTGTATGTAGGCTGCTCAGCTCGTGGAACCTGCCTTTCTTCTGGGTTTCATGTTTGGGCTGCTGCCCAGGATTTTGAAACACGTCCAACTGTTCCACATCCAAGCACAAAACGAGCCTGGACACGATGTGGAAAAGCAAAGCGTATTTCCAGAGAGCTCCTCCTGCAGGAGGCAATGCTGTCTCTCTTTTTGCTGATAAGCTGCTTCAGTTAGGAGCCACATCTAAGCTGAGCAGCTTCGTTCAGAGCCACAGGGACTCTAATCTGCCTCTTTACACTTCTGACAGCACAGTGAGGGAAACCTCCAGCTGTCCCGGAGCTTTCTGCAGGACTCCCTCAGTCTCGTCAACATAATGTGAGAAGATGACGAACATTAAAATGCAGCTCACTCATCATGGAAATGAAATAAAGTGGAAGGGAGGGGGGCTGAAACCTTTTCTCTGCTGCTCTTTCAGCCTCCAAGATGTTTTACAGCAGTGGTCTCTGGAGGATCCACGTGTGGTGGAGGAGCCTGCAAGGAGGCCGGCCAGGTGACCCTTTCACCTGGTGGGTGGGTGCATCAGTCTGCCTACCACAGAACGAAGGAGGTTAGGTAACACAGAGAAGCATCCACACCAGAGAATAGAACCACTAATCTCACAGATTAACATTTAAAACTTTGCTTTTAGCTTGATTTTACCCATCATTGCAGGATCTGCTGATTATGATTTTACTTCATGAGTAAAATCTTCATCCAGCCAACATAAAATAAAAATGGATTAGATTTATATTGTGTTTTTCTGCTGATCGCACTCAAAGAGCTTGAATCCATTATTCATCCACACCTCATTCGTACCTATAGATGGTAAACTACATGTGTAGCTACAGCTGATCCAGGGCAAACTGTCAGAAATGTGGCAACAATCCGCACCAACAACCTCTCCGCCAACCATGAGCTTCACTGAAAACCTTCAGCCATGAACTGCTCAGGTTCACTTTTTACCTTCTACTGTAGCACTGTTCCTCATCAGACATCATTTTAATCATTCCTAGAACCACTTCACTTGTCCCTGGATGAACTGGGCCGCTATTCTCTGGTTTCCACTGAAAGTAATGTGGTTTTCTTTTAGGAGGAGGTAATCATTTACATCTTCTACTGTGTTCTGACACAGTTACACAATGTGTAGTAATCTCATGTCTCAGCTTTCTGTAGAGACCAAGATTAAACATACAGCCCGTATATTTGTGGAGATAAACCTAATTTATTTTGGGGTTCATCATTTCAGATAGGAAGCAGAAAAAATAGATTTCATGAAGAAAAAGGTAAATTTAATTAAAAAAAAAAAAAAAAACTTGGCATAAAATGTAAGGAAATTAGTATTTGGACTAATCCTCCCCTTTAATAACACCAAAATGGATCAAAATTTCTGAGGAATATTTCCAACACTTCACTCAATTTATGTCACCAGGAATCAAGGCAGTTCTTAAAGGAAACTGGGCTCCAGCCTGGTACTAGATGGTGGACCTGATTACTCTGCAACCTCTTGGGCCTCACACACCAGAAACAAGAGGATCACAGCAGTGATTATCACAAATCAGAGTTCCCCGAAAAGACAGAAAATTTAGTTCTATGATTGGATCGGCTCAGCAGGCCTCTCCGCCATCATTTGATTTTAAAAAGAATCATTAAACATTGCAGGCTCTCATCAGAAGCAGTGATGGGGCCACTTCATTTAGAGATGCATCACCCGATGGCAGCTGGTTAATTCGCCTCCAGAGTATTGGATGTGAAGTCCGCAGCATCACCTTATTGATCAAGACCCTTAAAATCAATCCCGCCATGTCCTCGGCCCGCAGAGCCTCGATAAAGCTCCTGCACTTGTTTCCGCGGTGACAACACATGATGTGACTGTGAGTGAATGTCGACTGTGATGGATCGTATGTCTGATTCTGATGTAGAAATGCAGCAGCGTCTGAAGGACGGTGGATGATTTATCAAAGTCATAGAGGGACGTTTCCCTCTGCTGTCTGCTGGATCAGTGAAATATAAAACTTTGAGAGGACGGACATGAGACGGCACTTCAGATACGTCTGTTATAGTCTCCATTTAGAAATGTGAGCAAACAAAGGCTGCAGGTTGTTTGGCTGGCTTGTTTTTTGTGGCTCATGATGCTGTGCACAAATCATTCTGTATTTGTTTATTTGTCTGGTATTTGTTTTAGTATAATATAACTAAAATGAAACAGTATACATCTACAACCCTACCTCCAAAAGAGTTTGTTTAGTTCTGTGTTGCTTCTTGGGTCCTGCTCATTAGTTCATCTGAGGGGTATTGCACGAAACCAGAATAAAGAAATCCAGGATAATTAAGCAAGCCCAGCTTGACCTAGCTTGCGCAGCCTATCCTGGCTTAATTGATTGCATGTTTGCTGAGCCAGGATGAGAAGGTGCGGCTAGGTTAAGCCAGGTGAAGATAGTTGGGATAAGTGCGTGTACTGAAGCAGACCTTGCGATTGCTCACAGAATCACCGATGGGGAAATGGATAAAAGTCGCACGTCCTACGTCACGGCCGCTGAACAACAGCTCCTGACGGAGTTCTCTGACGAAGTTAAGGATATTATAAGGAAAAAAGGCAATACCAATGCCATAAGTAAAGAACGCGAGAGAGCCTGGCAGACAATAGCCGACCGGCTCAATGCGTAAGTAGTCAAAAACTGTACAATTAATAAACAGTGCTCCACTGGAACTGTCATAATTAGGCTACAATTAAAGGAGTTACTTTTCAAATCCACTAACTGTTGTATACTTTAAGAGTGACAAGCAGGTGCATGTTACTCAGGAAATGTAGAGCAAACAATTATCCACAATGTGTCATTTAATCTATTTTCCTCATGTAACGTTTTTATCTATTTTATCTTTCTGTCCTTCATAAAGGACAAACCTGTCTGCCCATAAAAGGACCTGGCAGCAAGAAAAAATTAAATATAAGAACATTTTGCAGGCTGGTAAGTGACTCCAAAGTAGATAACCGTGAACAAATGAGATGAATAGATGAGGTGTCTGCTGACATGTTCAATGTCTGTATGATTGTAGCAGTTAAAAAAAAGGCCTATAAACTGGCACAGGGGGCGTCCACCAAGCCAGGATGTGACTCCAGCAGAGGAACTGGCCTCCATTTAAATAAAGGGAGGCCAGTAATGGAGGGGATCCAGGGAGGGACAATAACTGACTCTGTCCCAGCCACAGAAACTGTCCGCTTCATACAAGGTACACAAAGTACTGCAATTCTACTGCACATGGAACACAATCAAATATAATATAGTGTCTGACTTTGGATAACCTTGCAGTGTCTGGGAACACAATTACACTTTTGGAGCCACCAGAAGATGATCCGGTTAGTACAGTGTCTCGAAATCACAGGCTTGGTATGTTCTGTGAAATCTTAATCCAAGTCCTCTCGCTGCATGTATACGGCAGGGGGAAGGCACATCTGCAGCTGCAGAATGCACGTCTGCAGATGAGGAGACTGTGTCAGTGGAGTCCAGAAGGCTTGAGGCATGTCAATTTTATGGGATTGGCCTGCTTATTTATTCCATGAAGGATATGAAGTCAGTGATGTGGTGCTAATAGAAAATGTGTAGCAGGACCCGGATGCTGCACAGTCTCCTAAGCGGCCTGGTAACATTGTGAGTATTGGCTAAAGTAAATCTACGTTATGCACAAATCCTGCTGTGCTAACTGACATTTCCTTTACAGACTTCACAAACTGTCAGAAAGCTTTATTCAGGGTACCTGGAGAGAGAGATAGAGCTGGCAGATGTTAAAAGCTGACTCAAAAAGAGCAAGCTCCAAGGAATGGAGCTGGATCTTGAGATTAAACGCCGGACACTCAGAAAACTGGACCTGGAAATCCAGTAAACGAAAAACTGTATCTCTCAATGACATAGTCATCTCCAAAGGCCAGGGGATGTGAGCTGTCCCTGAAGACTCGTTCACGTCTGAATGCTCTTCTGAGGATGCGGGCTTCCTCGTCCAGCACATCCTCTGAAAAAGGGCAAGCCATTATGAAGAGGGAACAGGTGAAGGGGAGTTGGACCTATATATTCTACATTGCCCTCGTCACGGATTTCTTTGAATACACCTTTGTATCCTCATCCGCTGTGTTTTGTAATCTCAATTAATGCAATAAAACACATATTTATAAAACCTCTGACAGCAATTTGACGAGCAGTCTTCATTAGCATAGCAATATAACACTTGGCCTGAGTAATAACACTGCAACTCGAATCCATATAAAAAGGCTGTTGCGATTACGAACAGATTTTGATTAAATGTACAGTGACTGTATATGTAATATTTTAATACTGGATGATTAAAATGACGAGCCATACTTAGGAAGACCATGGACATGCTGTAAAACACATTAATTCCTCACAGAATTGACGTTGGACATGCAGGTGACTCGCTAGGATTAATCTTAGCCTGAGCAGTTAGCCTGGTCTGGAGCAGGCTAACTGCAGCGGATAAATCACCACAGTAACTTGGCTGGGTTTAGTTTGAGCTGCTTTCATGCAACCGACTTAGGGCTAAATTCAGCCAGGATAACCAACATATCACGGCTTAATCCCTTATCTTGGTTTCGTGCAATACCCCTCTGGTCTGATGGTTCATTCACCTCACCTGTGTCTCGTTAGTCCTTCTGTGTATTTAAGCCATTGGTTTCAGTTCTTCCTTGCCAGTCCATTGTTTTTGGTTTGTTTGTTGTTGTTGTTCAGTCTTCATGCCATTCTTTATAGTCTTTTGTTTTGTAAGTTTAGTTTTAGTTATTAAAACCTTGTCCCTGCACCGGTCTGCCCCCTGCCTCCATCTGGGTCCTCACCCCCCTACATCAAAACATTTTACCATGTGATGGAAAATATGAGAGACGTTTGAACAGCTTCCTCACATGTTGATGAGCTGGTTGTAACCAGTCTGAAACGCGTTGATCAGGTTGGAGTTTGGGATTTGGCATTTCTTTAAAATCCACCAGAAAAATAATTTTTAAAAATCATAATCTAGACAACTTCCTAAAAAGGGATATTCTCATATGAAATGACATATGCATGGATATGAGTATGACTGTGCATCATTTAGGATTTAGTAGCTGAAGTAAAAATGTTTTCAATGTCCTGCTTGGCCTTTTCTTTTTTTTCCCTTTAATTTCTTAAACCATGCATTCATGTATTTCAATTAACAATAATAATATTATACTGTTTATTAATTTGTTAACATTTAGACAATATTTTTTTACCAGTTATGTCTTTGTTGACTTTGGACTTTAGAGAATTTACAACAGCTGCTGGAAGACATTCCTTTCAATATTTGATGGGTGCACAAATTATGTTGATATAACTACATATGAACCTGTTTCTAAACAAAAGAAATGAGAAAACACTGACTAAGTCCATCATCTACCAGTTCCATCACTGATCCTCCGGCTGGACCTCAGGTGGTCACGGCTGGATGGAAAGGCAGAGCCAGGCCTGCAGCCCCCTGGCTCCCATCCTCAGGTTCATCCTCAACCCCTGCCATGATGGACGACAGATGGTCGGCTTCCACAACAACGTGCACGGCTGCAGCAAAATGCCAGACCTCCTGCACGGCCTTTCTCAGAGCAGAGAGTCCCGAGGCGCTTGTGTTTTTAGGTTAATGCTCAGGAAGAGAGAACAGCTCTTACAGAAATCACACCACTTCTTTAGATCCAAACCAAACCTCCAGCCTCGAGGACTTCATCTCCAACCCGTTTCCTCCTCTACAAACTGGAGGAGGGGGAATATTCCAAGTTGGATGAAACTAGAGAAAGAGAATAAATAAATGCTTATTTTCAAACTGACAGTTCAAATCATAAATCATCCTGTAAGCGAACATCAAGCCGTGGAGGTCCATTGGATGTAATCTCAGACAGGAAAGGCAGAAAGTTACTAAAATTTAATCCATGAACAGCTGCAGTGAGGTAACTGGTTTTCCCTTATTGTATTTTATCTAACCTGGTATCACCTGAAATTATGGATTAATTTATGTTCAGGGCTCTAAATTAACATTTTTGATCACCAGCCAATCAAAATTTCCACCAGCCAAATGTTTCAATGAAACTAATCCAGATTATCAGTGCACAAATGCATTAAATTATATATGTTTCAAAGTAAGGTATTTGCTAATTTTTTCACTTTTTTCTGATGGACTTGAAATTCAAACCACTAAATCAGGGCTACTCAATTCGGTCCTACGAGGGCCGCAATCCAGCAGGTTTTCCATGTATCCCTGCACCAACACACCTGAGTCAAATTAATGAGTTATTGTGTAGAACCTGATTGGCTGTTAGAGCCACCTAATTTGACTCAGGTGTGTTGGTGCAGGGATACATGGAAAACCTGCTGGATTGCGGCCCTCGTAGGACCGAATTGAGTAGCCCTGCACTAAACTGTCTTTGGAGCATCTGCCCATTTCCTTCTGTTGCATAATGGTATGATTCAAGTCTTCCTAGCATGTTATTGGTCACATGGTGTGTCCATAAAACTAAAGTCCCACTTTCTGGTGAGCAGCAGAGGCTGAAGGTTAGGGTCTTCCTGTTGGGAGTAGACTCTCCTCGTTCACTAATTTATCACCTACCAAAGTGGAAGTTTTAAAATATGATTTTAACCAGCATTAAGCAGGTTATTGAGGGTTAAAGAGCCTTGGTTATGTTGCTGGGAAAAAAGGTGTGTGCAGTTTCTGTATCTCTAAATCCTACGGTGGCCAGGAAGTTCAAAACAATATTACATAGAGTGAAACACTTTAACATAGTCACGATGCACATTTACATTATACAAAACCATATTTACATTTACAAAACAAAAGTATAATGCCAAAACACTTTTACCAGGGGCTAAACTTTTGTATTTCATAAAAAAAATGTACAAAACATGAAACACTTAAAGTCCTTGATGCAAACTTACATGTGCAACTGCAAAACATTTTTACAAAGTTCTGAATTCATTGCTGAAACACTTTTACCAACAACAACAAAAAAACTTTACATGGACGCGAAACACTTTTACAAGTTTACCGAAATACTTTAACAAGTTCAGGAAACACAATCACAAAGGCAGGTGTTTCACCAAAATCTGTGACCCATCAGAAGCTGTGACCACAGGGAGCCCTCTGCACGTATGTCTTAGAAGACGAGCAAAGTCTTGAAAACACTTTTATTGATGTGTGACAAAGTGGGTGAGCCAGTAGTTCACCACTTGGCCCTATTATTTGGACTTTATTTCTTCTGGCATCTGTTATACTCATGTTTAACATTGCTCTGTATTTGAACCCATATTACAGGCTAGGAGTTTGGGAGTGGCCAACCCAGCACTTCAGAGCTGTGGGTGATTTAAGGAAATGGTTTAGCCTAACGGACTGACGGACTTTAACAAACCATCGCATTATCACGCCAGCTCTCTAAAGACACAAGAATTTCCATTGAAGACGTCAAGAAATATTTTGCCTCCAAAGCTTTGTTGCTAAATCGTCAGTACGGTCTGAACTCCTGCTCAGAAGGCTGTGAAGTCAGATGCACTCAAACGCAGCACAATAGCAGATTATGGACTCCAAGCCTCAGGGGAGCTGGACTGCTGCTGAGCTGAGAGGCATATTTCTGAGACGAGGACAGAAACAGAAAACAGACGACAGAGCCGAAAGGCCACTGCTGCTGCTGAGGCTGTTAAAAACAGGCTGATACAGAAACAAACGTTTGTCTGACCAGTACAACCAACCAACTTAGGTAAGACCGAGGCTTACCTGACTGACTGGTGAACATTTGAGTGATAAATATTTGAGAAATTGAACTTTTACCTAGCAACTACAAAAAAATCAGCTCTGAAAAAGTTGGGATGCCCTGTAAAATGTTTATATAAGCAGAATATTTTATTCCCAGTAATCATAAACAACATATCAGATGACTGTGAATCTGATGGCAGCAACATGTCTGTAAAAAGTTGGAACAGGAGCAACAAAAGGCTGGAAATGTAACTGGTACAAACCAGAAACACCTGGAGGAGCATTTGGCAACTAATCAAGTTAATTGGCAACAGGTCAGTAACATGACTCTGTAAAAAAGGAGCATTTCATCTCTCAGATGGAAGGCTGGACAGAGGTTCACCAATCTGAGACAAACTGAGTAAAAATTAGAAATAAAAACTGAAGATCCTGTCATCTGCATTCTATAATATAAGATTCAGAGAATGAGAAGGAATCTCTGTGTGCATGGGACAAGGCTTGATGATGGTGATCTTCTGAATTAAAAGCAGACATGATTCTCTACTGGAAATCACTGCATGGAAAGACTTTCATAAATCAATGTGAACACAGTTCACCCTGAAATCAACAAATGCTGGTTTTTTAAGGGCCCTGAAGCAGTCAACAAGCAGCACAATTTATTGAAAAACAAGGCGTATGACGCTTGCTAGCTTTATATCACAATATTCTGGTGTCCATTATTTAATGCACTTACCATCAAGTTATCTTTGCGATGTGTTTGAGGGTAATTTCTTTGTTCAGATACTAGCAGCCCAAATAAAAACCATCTCAAATTATTTTATTATTTATCTATTGACACTTTTTCCTTCAAAACCATATTTACTTTGCCATTATTTCCAATTGTAGATTTTCTTTCTCTCCTTATTTATTCAAGCATTTTACATTTCTGTTTGCATTTCTGCCTCATGATATAAACAAAGGACGTGTTCTTTCCAGGTGTGTCTTGTGGCAGTTCCTCTCCTATTGGTTAGTCAGCCTCCATATTGAGTCAGCTGATTTACAAATGTTAATAAGTTACTTGAGGTGCAGCGACGCTGCCACCTGTGTGTCTGCAGTGCAGTGTTTGCCTTATGTGCTTTACAAAGTTAATACTTTGAAGATGGCTGTGTTTAACAGGAGCTTCTTAGTTTGCTTCCTTCGCTGGGTAATATTTGTTTGGAGTGCTGCTCAAACAATCCAAGACGGAAGTGCTCCATGCCCGCCTGTCACTACCTATAGCTGGCAAGAGCTTCTGTCTCCTGTTGAAGACGGGCTGGAGCACTACCCTAAATGGTCGGATATCAAATCCAAAACCAGAAAAAGAGGACGCAGAGGAGGTGCAGGTGTACAAGCCTGTACTGTCATAATGGAAAATGTTCTCTCCCTGGTCAATAAAGTGGATGAGACAGCCTGCGTGCGGCATGTACACCTTTACCTTCCGAGCAGCCTGCTGTGCTTTACAGAGACCTGGCTCAGTGAAAGGACTCCAGATTCACATTTCAAATTGGCGGGATTTTCCCATCAGAGGCTGGACAGGGATCCGACGAAGACCAGCAAGAAATTGGATGGAGGTGTCTGCCTATTTGAGAATGAGCAATGGTGTCATCGCTGTCATGTTATGGTACAGAAGAGAATTTGTGGTGGACATTCCTTCATCAGACAACGACTGCCACAGAAACTATGTCTAGAATTACATGGCTTGCAGAGCTCTTCTGATGTGCTGTTTATCATCATCAGGGACTTTAATCACTGCTCTCTCTCAGCCACCCTCCCTTCCTTTAAACCAGTGTTTCCCAACCTAGGGTCCGGGACTCCCCGTGTAAGGTGAGAATCTCACTTTTGGAAGCATAAAACCAAGCATGGTTTTAGCATGGGGTGGGGCAGGAGCTCTATGGCTTTTTAGTGTATGCATGAAGGGGTTCCCTGAGGAAAATAGGCTGGGAACCACTGCTTTAAACAAATGGTAACATGTCCAACTAGGGGCGATAAAACCATTGACTTGCTCTATACAAACATTAGGGAAAACTTTGTTATGAAACGGCTCCCTCCACTTGGTCATTCGGATCACAACCTCATAAGCCTTAAATCAAGTTATGTTCAAATGGTTTGGAGGCAATCGATCACAACCAAATCTGTCTGTGTTTGGTCAGAGAACACATGTGAAACTTTAAGGAGGTGCTTTCATTGTACTGACTGGACTTCACTTTTAGATGGCAGTAATGATATAGATTGTATCACTGACGTAGTCACCTTCTACATCAATTTCAGAATAGAATAGATTTGCATTGAGCCTGTAAACATGTGAAAATCCAGTGCTCAAAAAAATAAAGGTAACACTAAAATAACACATCCTAGATCTGAATGAATGAAATATTCTTATTAAACACTTTGTTCTTTACATAGTTGAATGTGCCGACAACAAAATCACACAAAAATTATCAATGGAAATCAAATTTATTAACCCATGGAGGTCTGGATTTGGAGTCACACTCAAAATTAAAGTGGAAAAACACACTACAGGCTGATCCAGCTTTAATGTAATGTCCTTAAAACAAGTCAAAATGAGGCTCAGTAGTGTGTGTGGCCTCCACGTGCCTGTATGACCTCCCTACAACGCCTGGGCATGCTTCTGATGAGGTGGTGGATGGTCTCCTGAAGGATCTTCTCCCACACCTGGACTAAAACATCCACCAACTCCTGGACAGTCTGTGGTGCAACATGGTGTTGGTGGATGGAGCGAGACATGATGTCCCAGATGTGCTTTATTGGATTCAGGTCTGGGGAAGGGGCGGGCCAGTCCATAGCATCAATGCCTTCATCTTGCAGGAACTGCTGACACACTCCAGCCACATGAGGTCTAGCATTGTCTTGCATTAGGAGGAACCCAGGGCCAACCGCACTAGCATGTGGTCTCACAAGGGGTCTGAGGATCTCATCTCGGTACCTAATGGCAGTCAGACTACCTCTGGAGAGCGCAGCCCCCCAGAGAAATGCCACCCCACACCATTACTGACCCACTGCCAAACCGGTTATGCTGGAGGATGTTGCAGGCAGCAGAATGTTCTCCACGGTGTCTCCAGACTCTGTCATGTCTATCACATGGGGTCAGTGTGAACCTGCTTTCATCTGTGAAGAGCACAGGGCGCCAGTGGCCAAGTTGCCGATCTTGGTGTTCTCTGTCAAGCACAACCCCCACCTATGGACGTCGGGCCCTCATACCACCCTCATGGAGTCTGTTTCTGACCGTTTGAGCAGACACATGCACATTTGTGGCCTGCTGGAGGTCATGTTGCAGGGCTCTGGCAGTGCTCCTCCCGTTCGTCCTTGCACAAAGGCGGAAGTAGCGGTCCTGCTGGTGGGTTGTTGCCCTCCTATGGCCTCCTCCACGTCTCCTGATGTACTGGCCTGTCTCCTGGTAGCTCTGGACACTACGCTGACAGACACAGCAAACCTTCTTGCCACAGCTCGCATTGATGTGCCATCCTGGATGAGCTGCACTACCTGAGCCACTTGTGTGGGTTGTAGACTCCGTCTCATGCTACCACTAGAGTGAAAGCATCACCAGCATTCAAAAGTGACCAAAACATCAGCCAGAAAGCAGGAACTGAGAAGTGGTCTGTGGTCACCACCTGCAGAACCACACCTTTACTGGGGGTGTCTTGCTAATTGCCTGTAATTTCACCTGTTGTCTTTTCCATTAACACAACAGCATGTGAAATTGATTGTCAATCAGTGTTGTTTCCTAAGTGGACAGTTTGATTTCACAGAAGTGTGATTGACTTGGAATTACATTGTGTTGTAAGTGTTCCCTTTATTTTTTTTGAGCAGTGTTTATGCTAATAATGAGCCTTGGGTGACAAGTGAGGTCAAAGCTGCTATAAATTGGAAAAAAACAAAAAAAACAAAAAACGTTCTTAGCAGTGACAAAGACAAATTTAAAAGAAAATGGTTGAAGGTCAGATGGATAAAGGCCACACAGGAGGTGGTAGAGTCTCAGCTGAACAATATCAGCAGAACCAAGCCATGCTGAAGTAAGTGATGCTGATGCTGACATATTTCTGGTGTGACGGCAGATTCAAACCTGGCACGCTCAAACTTTCATTCATTCATTCATTCATTCAATTGTCTAATCAAAATATTCTTGAAAGTAGGAAAATATTGTCTTTTAAGGCACACTTTGGAGCACAGCACTGAGGATTTGGCCAGCCTGACAGGGAAGCCAAATCAAACATCTACCCCATCCACTTCGTCCAAGGCCAAGAGGCAGCAAAATTCACCCGGAGCTATTTCCCCACCTGGGAATGACTCAACGGATGTTCTTATCTTTATAGATAGGAAACTAAGTGGCTTTGACACAAGTTTGAGCCTGGTGGAGATTCTCCACAAAGAGTTCCAGGCATTATGTGAATTACTGGAATTCAGCCAGAAGCAGGCGGAAACTCTGGCTGTAGAAAACGCCAGCCTCAGAGAGTTGGTAAAATCTCTGACCGAGGGGTTGACCCGTCTCTCTGAGGAAAATAAGAATAGTAAAGAAACAGTGAGTGAACTGCAGGCGCAGAGCATGAGAGAGAATCTGGTATTTGCAGGGATTCCAGAGCAGATGGAGGAGGACCCCGAGACCACGGTGAAAAAGAGATCAAAAGTCACCTGAAGCTCCCGGAGGAAATGGTGAAAAACATCTCCTTTCACAGAGTCCATCGTCAGTTCGGGAGGAAAGCCAGGGCCAGCAGACCAAGACCTATTGTAGCCAAGTTTGTCAGCTTCAAACAGAAGGAGCAGGTGAAGAACCAGGGCCACGAACTGAAGGGAACGAACTTTGGAGTAAACGATCAATATCTGAGAGAGATTCTGGACCGACGAAGAGTCCTGTTTCACTTCAGGAGAAAATCCATCAGCGAGGACGCTCGTGCTGTCTTCGCAGTAGATAAATTATTTATTAACCCGGACATTACTCCGTGGCTCTACTGACTTGTTGGTATGTGCTTCAATCTGCCTATATTCTCACTGTATCGTGTCAATAAATAAAAGATAATTTAGTTAACAGTAAAGTCACTGCCCGTCTCCACTGCACTGCTCTCAACATGGGTGTGTTTTTAAAATGATTTTTTTCCTTGGGCACTGTCATTTTTCACTTTTCGTCTTTCCGACCCTTTCACGGTTAACAGTATTCCCACCTGTCATTATATTAATGAAAAAGAAGATTTTACCCGGCAAACAACTACACATTCCATTGGAAAACTTTAATTAGCAAACTTTTAACCAACAACTGGAAAATGTAGCCGATTTTTAATGGAATCGAATACCATTAAATCAGTCAATAAACAATAAAGACAAATGTTTACTTAAATAATTACACCTTCTCATATGACCAAAAATCACCTGCAGTAATTCCTGTATGCAACTTAGCTTCTAATTGGCTTTTCTACTGTGTTTATTCTGTGGATAATAGAGGCTAACAACTTGCATCTCCAAATTAGCGACCCACTGAATTATTAGGGGGATAAGCATTGAAAGGCTAGCAACCATAATATGGAAGCAATAAATCAACCTAATAAATCATCTATAGCTTTGGCTACTTGCATTCTAAAGCTAATTAGATTAGCTTCCGCATGAGCTTGTTTTGCTTTGTTTAACAGCAACAGCTACCTGCGCTGCTACCACTGTTGACTTAGTTGTTACTGCAGTCTGTGTCCCCCAACATGAACTAGAACCTGTTACCTCAAGCTGTTTAATGCAAGACACATTTGACTTCAGTGAGACAAAAATCATTGTTTCACTTAGTATTTACCTATATCAACCGTTATTTGAAAAAAATACATTTACCAGATGAATGTCCATGCACTGTTTGATTAACTTTCCCAACATTTCAGATAGCAAAAATCAAGTCTGTGCAGGAGGACGTAAAAGACGCTCATACTCTATTTCAAATCGTGTGCTGTTTGCATGTGAGCACTCAACTAGGTGACCTCATGCCATCTGATGCTGTAGGTGAGGCGAGACATCAGCCTGTCGTTTGTTAAACACCTCAATGCTAGTTTAAATTCTGTAGAAGTAAATAATCTGATTATGAGAGAGTTTTGTTTGATTAGTTCCACATTTAAATGGTGGATTCAGTCATATTTAAACCATACCCTTAAAGAAAATTCAAATGAGAAGAAAAACAAAAGAAGAAAAAATACTTAAGAGAAATTATAATACTGGAGTTTGTAATAGAAAAATGATTCTGCCGTATTTTCTGCTGCTGATTTTCCAACCTCACATGTAAACAAACTAGCATGTGCTGATTAATATGCATGTAATAGTGTTAGACAGACTTAAACATGAGCTGCTTGAGCAAACATTTTTCCTTTTATTCTGTAAGCAAAAGGAAAAGGAAAAACATTCATGTTAAAACGGGGCTCATTAATGCTGCAGGGAGATTGTACAAACCCCACACTTGGAAAAATAAACATATTTGAGGCAATTTTTTTTTTTTACAGCTGAACATTCCAGATTTGTAAACAAATACTGTAATTTCTTTTTGTATCAACTCACTCGAAAAAGCATATTTTTGTCTCTTTTATGACAAATTTTTTCCAGCACAGAATCATCTCAACCTTCCAGCTGCTGGGTCAGCTTTCGTCTAAAGGAAAAGGTAAAGTGAAACCCAGAAAGATTGACTCCCTTCTGGGTTTAGTGGTCAAAGTTTGTCTAAAGTTTCACATCTTGGAGCTATTTTTATTGCTATGATGAAATGAGAACGCAAGTCTTTTTCTTGGTTTAATTTTGGATGTAGATGTGTGGATATATTTTCATTCATATCTAAAAATGGACACGGCCAAGCAAAGCTTCAATGGCCTTCATCATGAACAGCCTGGTCAAGTTTACAAAATTATTATTATTGTATTGTATATTTTTCTACATTTATTCTCAGAGCTGATGAAAAACAGCTTTATAATCTTTTCAGACTGATCATTATGAAAATGAATGATGTTCCTAACGTGTTAGATACACTATTACAAGACAATATTTTATACGGAATAAAAACTTTACCATAACTTCAGATCAATGTATCAACCTGAAATTCAAAACTATTTAGAAAACTTACTGTTTCATCTCAATGGCGATCCACAAAAGCAAAGAGGCACAATCTTTTCAGTGATTTATGAATATAGTACAGCTTCTCATTGTGTCGGCTGTGGATTAGCATTGTGGTGGCTAACGACTAGCATCTCTAAACTAGTGACTCTTTGGATTAAGGCCCAGAAGACAGATGGACAGTTTCATTCGTCTGCATCAATTACGAGTGTAAGTTGGTTCATTCCCGAACTCCAGGTTGGGAACCACTGTAATGGTGTATAACATGTTGGGGTAGTTGGAAGTGAGACTGAGTAAAACACATTTATTTGTCATGTTTTGGATGTGAAGCTTCTAGATTGAATAAAAACATGTTTTTCATGTTTTCACCTAAACTTTTATTCAACCGTCTCCAGATTGGAGTTATCGGTACGACAGCAACTTTGTTAGAAGTCAGGTTGAAATTCTGAGCTGAGTGGGCGTTTCTCAGCATCATGGCTGTACTGATGAGGGCAGTCATAGGTAAGAGAAACACAATCTCTCCAGAAGCCAGCTCTCTTCAACGTGACCTCGGTGTCGCTGTGCTACCTTAAGTCCTGAAAAAAACTAAGACACACTTTGAAACCTTTATTTTTAGGCTGAAGTAATTGCTGAGGGGAATAAACTGCAGGGTGTGCCTGGAGTAATGTTTACTCAGGAAGGGGACGCTCTTAAGAAGCAGCCACTTTTCTGCCTGCATGAGGAAATAACAGCAGAAGTGTGTTTGCACACCCAGCGATCTCTCTGCTTATTTATGCTCATTATGTTTTTTCCATCCAGGCTGTCCGGAGCGTGGCCGCAGTGCTGCCGTTTCCCTGCCAAACGTTCACCCTGGTTGCAGTTGGCAGCTCCATGCAGGCTGCAGGCCAATGGACACAGAGCACCTGTCAGCTAAGACAGGACAGTACGGCCTTGTTTCTACCTGAGAAGACAACGTCAAGAATAATTTCTTTTCTCCACCAGCAGCTGATGGAAGGACGCTGAACCACAGCCTGGGATGATGCATCACAAGACTCACAACATGATTAATCATGATGTGCTGTGCTGAAAAGCTGAGTAAACAGAATAAAAATTAGGCCTCAGTTTTCAAATGATCTGCAAAACCTTCAAAATCTGACAACTCCCAGATAGCAAAAAAAGTTTGGACCAAAACCACATCTGCAGCAGTTTCCACCTGAACTCAGTGACATATACAACAGAAATCACCAAAATCTTCATTCCCTTCAGGTGTCTGGGCCACACAAGGCCCTAAAACGCCTACTGTAGTCCAGGTCAAACTTGGATGACAACATCTGTGCCACATCTGGCCCATACAAGAGTTAAACAATAATAATATATTTTTAAATAGCATTACAAATAAGGCTTTTATGAAAACAAAATTTCCCACCAACACACAAACCATTCATAATAGCTCAGTTTTGCTTGGCATGTTAAAAAGATGTAAAAAAAAAAAAACAACTATTTAAAAGAACATGTATGACTAAATGCACTCAGTGGTCCATGTAATCTGGATTTTTTTCCTTGAGTAGCCACAATGGCTAGAGATGAAGTTAATTTAGAGCCCTGTATTTAACGTCTACACAGACCACCAAGGCAGGCTGATCCAGAAGTTGTTGATGCATAAGTTGTCTGTGTTCCTCAGAAATTGTCTCTGAAATATTGAACATGTTTAATATTTCCGATTGTCGGCTACGACTCGTTTTGGAGTGTATTATTGGGACAAATCTGCTCGTAACACACCACAAACCAAATGATAATTGTACAGGGAAATCTCATGATGATCGGGCATTTGCCGTCCTTGGTTGGGAGGAGGCAAAATCAGGACAAAAACAGCCCAAAAATCGTTATGTGTGTACTGGGTTTTAGCTGGAAAAGTTCTTTTTTTTGTGAAAAAACACTGAACTGAGAAGACTCAGACTACAATCGAGTGAAATAATTGGCCAGTGCAGCAAGATAATTGCATTTTAAAAAAATTCTTGGCTGTAGACATTGAGAAATTACATGATGATAAAAAATGATCCTATAGATGCACTGGGATGCATCTTCAGTGATGTATCATGGGTTCATTGGGTGTTTGATCAACCCATCCCAAGACCCAAGAACTTGCATCCCAAGACCTTTGGGCCACAAACCACCTCTCTTGACCCAGTAGTACCAGACGTCCCCCAGGTGGGACGTGACAATAAATATGTATTTTAGTCACTCTCCATTCAAGCTACTTCCATGATTAATAATTTTACACATTCTGTTATTGCCAAGTTTATCAATCTCAAAACACGATTAAAACATTTTTTATGTTTGAATATATGATTGTCCTAACAGCCATGGCACTTTTAAAGTCACTTAAATACCCTTTCTTTCTCATTCTGATGCTCAGTTTGAAATTTAGCAAGGCATCTTCACCATGTCTACATGACTAGATGCTGCCTTGTGATTGGCTGGTTAGATATTGGTGTTAAAAGGAAGTTGAACAGGTGTAGCCAATTTCTCTATTCCTCCTGACCAGCACCATCTTCTGGTTTCCTTGCTGTGCTTACAAATCCTCAATTTTCCCATGTTTGCTTTTAATTAAATTCAGATTATTTTCTATTTTTGCTGCATGTTGATGATGCAGCTCAAACTCAGAATTATTTTCTGCTTTGCCCTTTTTGTCCTTCCTCGAATCCCATTGTGACAAATTTTCCCTCACTGCTGGGACCCTGCAGCAAAAGCGAAGCATGATAATGTACCATTGGACACACCGTAGTTAGACAGGTTTCCAGAGGCACTGCATACACGCTGATCCTTTCCTTCCTATACTGTCTGTGTGAGCTTGTTTGGTATAAAGGAGGTACTTCAGCAATTTCAGGTTGAGGAGAATCCTCCTCAAAGCTGTTCTGACCAGTGCAGAGCTCTGCAGCTCTCTGAGGATTCACAAATAAAAGGTGGAGGAGGGAACTCAGTTTTTAGAGGCCCACTTTTACTCCAGGAAATACATCTGGAAGTTTTTAGTGTCACACTGAAAATCTCCCTAACATGTACATACTGCCAAACAAATGTGTATATTCATCTAATTGTTGTACTTTTAATGATTAGGGTGTCATGGTCCAATAAAAGTTGTCCAGCTGACATAAATACACAACAGTGTTAAAATATCTGGTATCCTCTTCTTCATGATGCCTATTTTTTCTGCCTGCTCTCTGAAATGAAAATATCCAAAATAATCAAACTTTATCTTCACAATTACAAGAGCTGGGTGTACAATATCTGTACAATATCTGCAGAAAACTGAGACATGTGAGGATACAGAATGAAGACATGTGTTACTGTGTCAGGGTAAATTCACCTGGAACACAGTGGAAAATGTAAATGTTATCTCCTGAAAGAAAACCACATTACTGTCAGCAGAAATCAAAAGATGACAGCTCAATAAGGTTAGGAATAAATAAAGTGATCCTAGGAATGAGTAAAGTAATCCTAGGAATGAGTAAAGTAGTTGTAGGAATAAATAAAGTAATCCTAGGAATAAATAAAGTAATCCTTGGAATGAGTGAATTAATACTAGGAATAAATAAAATAATCCTAGGAATGAGTAAAGTAATGCTGGGAATGAGTAAAGTAATCCTAGAAATAAATAAGGTAATCCTAGGAATGAGTAAAGTAATCCTAGGAATAAATAAAGTAATCCTAGGAATGAGTAAGGTAATCCTAGGAATGAGTAAAGTAATCCAAGGAATAAATAAAGTAACCCTAGGAATGAGTAAAGTAATCCAAGGAATAAATAAAGTAACCCTAGGAATGAGTAAAGTAATCCAAGGAATAAATAAAGTAATCCTAGGAATGAGTAAAGTAATCCTATGAATGAGTAGAGTAATCCTAGGAATAAGTAAAGTAATCATAGAAATGAGTAAATTAAACCTAGGAATGAGTAAAGTAATCCCAGGAATAAATAAAGTAACCCTAGGAATTAGTAAAGTAATCCTAGGAATGAGTAAAGTAATCCTTGGAATTAGTAAAGTAATCCTAGGAATGAGTAAAGTAATCCTTGGAATTTGTAAAGTAATCCGAGGAATGAGTAAAGTAATCATAGAAATGAGTAAAGAAATCCTAGGAATGAGGAAAGTAATCTAAGGAATAAATAAAGTAATCCTAGGAATGAGTAAAGTAATCCAAGGAATAAGTAACCTGTTTCAAGCTTTCTTTATTTCTTTTTTTCCCCTAAATCATTAATATTTTTCCGATGCTCTGGCTCAGGGACAAACTCTGGACCCACTGGGCCTGTGTCCTGGAGGCTTTAGATGTTTCCCAGCAGCAACACACCTGACTTCAGTGAATGGGACATTAAGAGGCTGATGCAGATCTTAACAAGCTGTTGGAGAATCATTTGATTTGAATCAAGTGTGTTGCAGCAGGAAACTTCTAAAACCTGCAGGACGTTCGCTGATCTCTGCCCTAAG
This sequence comes from Melanotaenia boesemani, assembly GCF_017639745.1. Classification (NCBI taxonomy): domain Eukaryota; kingdom Metazoa; phylum Chordata; class Actinopteri; order Atheriniformes; family Melanotaeniidae; genus Melanotaenia; species Melanotaenia boesemani. The sequence continues at coordinate 3,448,009 of NC_055704.1, forward strand.
GTGTAACATTTCATTCATCCTCTTTACATTCAGTAAAAACAAGCTATAAACTGAAGTTTTAGTTTAGATCAATGGATTTGTGTACACATAAAAAAATCATAGGTTACAGTGAAGAGCACCATTACTAATATGAATAAATTTCCAAGCTCGTCTACAAGTTTTGTGAATTCAGTAAAGCAAAGAAATCATCCAGTGGCGATGAATGGAGAATTTATCAGTTTAAGCTGTAAATGCTGGTAGAGAAAGTGAGTCTTGAAATCTTTGGATATTATAAGATAGATAGATTACTTCATACGACTAAAAGTGACTTGAGGCTTAACTTGGACTTGCAAACAAGGATTTGTGAACATCTCTAGTTAGTGCTAGGTTAAGGAAGGTGTAATATTACCTCCCCAATTCCCCTGTCATTATTGTTCATGTAAATCCCTTTAGGACAAAACGTGATCCTTATTATCATTATTATACGGTTACCAAAATGATAAAAAAAAACAAAAAAACAAAAAACAAAACTTCAAACAATATTTCATTTTTATGATTTTATTGTCTTCCACCAAGAAAAATAGACCGTCTGCAACTTTAACGTTGCAGGTGCTGCGTAGCGACATGTTAGAAAAGCCATTGTTTTCTGTTGGGATAAGTGAACAGACTACGTGGGAAATGATACGAAGGGTAAGATTAGACGTTTATAGCAGGTGTCACTATAAGAAATATCCGATAATTTTCTGCAGCGTTCTGAGGAAACAATAATTTACAATAAGACAATAAAATTCTTAAATTCTTAAATTGGCCACAAGCAACAAAAGCTCATTTTATTGAAAGATGAACTACTTCCATCTATTGCTGAAAGGTGACGTAAACGTTCAATAAATTTATAGATTCTTTTATAATTTAGGAAGCAGGGATTTGGACTGGTTTCCAACACACCATCACACTCATCAACAACCATATTAAACTAATGTGCTATTTTTCTCCAATTAAATAGTTTTCTGAATTTAGACTGTGAAATTCGCTGTAATTTCCAGATATCTTCTGTAGATTGTGCTTATTTGTAAAAGCAGAAACTTTCAGAACTTTTGGATATGTGCAACAATGGACTTTAACTCTAAATTTAGAAAATATATATTAACAATGTCATCCACAGACTGGTGCATCTTATGTGGGAACATGCTAGTTAATTTTATAACTTGAGGTCTTTCTGGAAGCTCTGCTATATCCATGGAAACCTCAGAGACTTAGTGAACATTGTAAACATCGCTCAGCATCATTTCCATAAGGCAAAGTGTTGCTGAAACATTCCCTCTCAGAACTTTACATCTTAAAGTTTTTCTTTAGGGAAAGTGAATGCACCATCTAATTTGGCTTTGACAGTGGATAAAAGCAGCGCTGACATTTCCAGCCCTACGGTCCCAGTACATGTGTGTCTAAAAAAAGTTTTAATTGCTTCATAAATCCCAGTAAATCCACTTCACCCAAACAGCTACAGTGTTGACCCACAAAGGTTTACAGGGTGACAAGGACAGAAGGTTTTCAACATTACCGTGTTTTTTAAGCCACATGATGAATTCATGTATAGATGCTGAATAATCTGATGTATATTCCATCAAACTCATACACATTTCATTTAACCCTTAATACTCCAAGCCATTTTTCCTTACTGCTGTACCTCCAGCAACAATGAAGAAAATTTTGTGCTCAGCAGTTCAGATCACACCATGCCTGCTGAGTCAATAAGCTAACGTCATGCTTCTACAGAGGTTTGGTGCTTGTGTTTCTTCTTCTCCATTTTTATTTCCTTTTTTTTTTTTTTTTTTTTTTTTTTTTACCCTGTCCTGTCCAACATCCTAACATACAGAACGGTGGTCTGTGTGCCATATTTGCTTGACAGATTTGCTCTACCAAGGGAGACATGTTATATACATGGCTGCCCTTGATATTTTTATTATTTTTATTGTAATCTTATTTTCTTTAGTCTTATATGTCAGTGCCGAACCTGACAGGGAGATAGAGGAAGAGAGAGAGAAAAAGAAAGGGAGAAAAGGACAGGATTAAAATGTGGAAATAACAGTTGTCTATGCTGCCCAGAACATATCACAAAAAAAAACAACAACATAAACTACCACAGTACTACATGATACCGAAAGAAAGATAGAATGATGATGATATAAAAAATTACAATAGTCATCAAATGTACCTGCAGATGAACGTACCAACACACAAACATCAGCTACATCTAGTGAGAAGCGGATGGAGAGTGGAGCACGTTTGTGAGCATGCACGTGTTAACATGCATGTGTGGCCATGCAACAAGGAGGAAATGTGTACCCGCAAGGGGGCCGCGATCACTCCGCACCCCGAAGCATCAGCGGGGGACGGGGGGAGCCCGAGGCCCCAAAGGCCAAGCAGATCCACAGAGTACCAAGCCCGGGACAGCCAAAGCAGACAGAGCAGAGGCCCACCCAGACCAGAGCAGAGGGGCCCCCAGACCGGAACCCCCGGCGCGACGGGGCAGGGGCACCGGGCAGCCCACGGCGATGGCGAGCAGGCCCAGCGGGTGCCGGGCTCTGCGGCACGGGCCACACGGAGGGCAGGCGCCCCACAGGCCCAAGGGCCACCCTTTCCCCCCAGCAAAGCCCCACCCAGGAACCCGACGGGGCCCGACCGCCCCAGGCAAAACCACCGTGGGCCACGCCAACCCAACACCAAGGCTAGGCACCCCAGGGACAAGAACATGTCCGCAGGTCCCCCCCCTCCCAAAAAAAAAAAAACCCCTTTTACCCCAACCCTTACCCATTCATCCCCCCCCCCCCCCCCCCCCCCCCCCCACCACCAGGGGCAGCCCAGGGAGTCTAGGGCCTGGTGAGCCCCAGACCCGACCCTCTCCACATACACACACCCACACAACCACATACATTCTCCCTGGGGTCTCACCAGCCCCCCGATGCGGCACCGAGGGCAGCCCCCAGGGCAGATGGTGCCCAGTAGCACCCCGCACAGGACTCTAGGCAGGCACCGAACCTCCACCCCCCGCAGCCCCGAGTGCATCCCAGGACACGAGGGCGTAGGAAGACCCCGGCCCCCCGCCCCCCAGCCTGAGTTGTGTGTGCATGAGTATGGGCTATTTATAATGCAATTAAAAACTGGAAGGAGCCATGAGATGGTGATGGGTCCCACTGCTGCCAGGCAGCAGGACCCCCTCAGGACTCCCTCAGTGTGTGTGAGTGTGTGTTATGTGTGTAGTGCAGTACTGTTAAATGTGGTAGTGTCTAACATGCAAATAAAATCGGGGGGAGAGAGGTCACAAAGGGAGGGGATGGAGGAAGGGCCACCTCGGTGGCTCCTGTCCATTTTTATTTCCTCAGAGTTCCTGTTTGAGCTGACAAGGCTCATGTTGTGGTTCTGGGTCACGACACCCAAAATGTCAGCGATGATCATCTCTGTATCCCCCATCCCTCATCAGATTCACCATAAAGGTTTTCATTCATGTAACTCTTTGAGTTTGAGTTTTGTTCCCATTTTTAAACCTCTGCTTGAAGTTTGCATACCCTTAGTTGGTTCACTTTAAATACTTATGCAGTCATAGAAAAGGAATATTTGTTAATACCTCCAACTAATTACTATAGGGCTAATTACTAATTCCTGACTATATGGCTCATTCCTATGACAACATTAGAAGTTACTAGGACTACTACTATTTCTAGGACTTCTTTATTCATTCCTAGAACTTCTTTACTTATTCTTAGCACTGCTTTACTCATCCTATGACAACTTTAGTAGTTACTAGGACTACTTCTTTAGTTCCTGGGACTCCTATTCCAGATCCTGAGGCTTCTACTCATTCCTAGCACTTCTTTACTCATTCCTAGCACTTATTTACTCATTCCTAGCACTTCTGTACTCATTCCTAGGACTTCTTTACTCATTCCTAGGACTTCTTTACTCATTCCTAGCACTTCTTTACTCATTCCTAGCACTTATTTACTCATTCCTAGCACTTATTTACTCATTCCTAGCACTTCTGTACTCATTCCTAGGACTTCTTTACTCATTCCTAGGACTTCTTTACTCATTCCTAGCACTTCTTTACTCATTCCTAGCACTTATTTACTCATTCCTAGCACTTATTTACTCATTCCTAGCACTTCTTTACTCATTCCTAGGACTTCTTTACTCATTCCTAGGACTTCTTTACTCATTCCTAGGACTTCTTTACTCATTCCTAGAACATCTTTACTCATTCCTAGGACTTCTTTACTCATTCCTAGCACTTCTTTACTCATTCCTAGGACTTCTTTACTCATTCCTAGCACTTATTTACTCAATCCTAGGACTTCTTTACTCATTCCTAGCACTTATTTACTCATTCTTAGGACTTCTTTACTCATTCCTAGCACTTCTTTACTCATTCCTAGGACTTCTTTACTCATTCCTAGCACTTATTTACTCATTCTTAGGACTTCTTTACTCATTCCTAGCACTTCTTTACTCATTCCTAGGACTTTTTTACTCATTCCTAGCACTTATTTACTCATTCCTAGAACTTCTTTACTCATCCTATGACAACTTTAGTTGTTCCTAGGGCTACTTCTTCAATTCCTGGGACTACTATTCCAGGTTCTGGGACTACTTTACTCATTCCTAGGACTACAGTCATTATGCACATTAGAAAAGAGAGCAATGATAGTACATAATGTAGGCTACCAAGATCAAACTAACAAACTTTCAGCTGAAGGCATTAAAAGTTGTGGATTTAGTGAAATATAACACATTATTCAACACAATATTATTCAAATAATATACAAAGCAAGAAGTATATTACTACCCGATACAGAACCTGTTCTTGGAAAGAGAGATTATAAATTAAGAGGAAAAAGCTATATGAAACAACCTTGTGTGCCCACTACACTTAAAAGTATGCATTTCTGTCTATGGGGTGACTGTGGAATGGATTAGATGAAAACAAACTGAGTACAAATGTCACAAACAAAAATATTTGAACTCGGGGAGGATGAACATTGTGTTGTCTAGTGGTTGGTGGTACTATTCTTTATGTATATATTTGTACTATAAATACTGGTGATCCAGCTGGGGATCAAACCAGCAACCCTTGGGCTACAGGGCAACTACTCTACCCACTGGAGCTCCTTCTCTACCAGACTGAGACGCTCTGCTGTCGTATGGACAGATACAGGAAATCCTTCTATCAATCTATCTATCTATCTATCTATCTATCTATCTATCTATCTATCTATCTATCTATCTATCTATCTATCTATCTATCATCCATCCATCCATCCATCCTTCTTTACTCCTCATTCTCCACATGTTTACTGATAATTTCTTTACATCCCACACTTGAATGAAGGAAATGGAAAACTAACAGATAATCTGCCTTTTAGGGGGATGAATGTAAGCTGGGTTAATGTTACCTGTCGTGTTGTTTTTGTTCCATTTTAATGAGCTAATTTCACATTTTATAAAAGGAATGACAACTTTATTTTTAGCTATATCTTTCAAAGAGTGGCTAAATTGATGTGAGATCATTTTTAAGCCAACAGTGCCTCAACCTTTCTGTTGTTATGGTAACATATCCTAATGGGCCGTTTAGGCTAATGAAGTGGTTTAGGTGGTTTATTCTTGTTAAGAAAGCAGTTAAAGTTGTCTTATTTATGTTGCTGACATATTTTGTATGTAACTTAATATATTCATTCTTGAGTCCGAGTCACAGCAGATTTTTAATTTTTGCTATTCACTGTGTTGGAAAGCGATGTAAAACGAATCTAATTCTCCACCTAATGTAAAGATCGTCTCAGGAAGACCTGGAAATTCAGCCCACACACGGTGATGATTTTGAACAGTTTATTTGGCGCTGGAAGAGTAGAGGCAGGAAGGGAGCAGGTTGACGGCAGGCACAGCAACCAGGTTCAGGAAGTGGGGCTAGGCAGAAAGAGGTCATTGGTCCAGAAAGAGGTCAATTCCAGGTAGACAGAGATCAGGTAAGTCCAGCAGGGGATCAGGCAACGGGGAGTCCAGGTGTGGTAGCAAGGTCGGCAACAGAGATCTAGAACAAGACAAGGATTTACTGCAGGATATCTCACAGGGAAGGTAAATGACCATCTGACAGGGAAGCATGAACGAGAGAGGGTTTAAGTAGGGCAGAGCAAAGGCGAAGGTAGTGTGGTAATCAGGGGTGCCACAGGTGGAGCAGATGAGCTTGATGAGGGACTGGAGGCCCAGCAGAGCAGCAAACATGACACCTAATGCTGCCGTTGCTGCTCAGTTCTTACCAACATTTGAGTGTCAGCATCATTTCTGAAAATCATATATAAGATTTTATCTCTTTAACTGAATCTGAATTCAGGATCCTGGTGAACACTGAATATGTTGGAAGATGTTGCTGGCCCTTTAAATGAATACAAACTGACTGCAGGCTGGCACCCGCACATGAGACCTTTGACAGGGGGAATGCTGGTATCCCAGCAACACAGATTCACAAACTGGATGTCCGAGCAGGTGCCCAGGACTTCTGCTGGTGGGTGGCAGCAACTCTTGGCACCAGTGCTGCTTTCATTGGTCAGTGTGGATATTTTTATCTCAGAGCCGGACCGAGAAGGAAAATATGGCCTGAGAAATGTTCCACGCTAATGATTAGCTCTGTTTCACTGCTCTGCTACAGCACACAGACACTTCAGCTGGATTCAGACTTTTATTATTAAAACATCATAAACTTTGAGGTTTCTGCTATTTAAGTCTGTCCATTATCAGATTTGTTATACTATGATTATTGTAATACTAAAACTAAACAGGACAAGAAGGGATATTATGGACCAGCATGTGCTGAAAAATACCAGCAATTATTCATGAATACAACTGTTTTTAACTTATTTCTCTTATGTGGAAAAATATATGTAAATCATAGAAGGATCAAGTAAGAGACACACTTTTGTAAATGAAAAGATGTGAAATGATTTATGATAAATAAAATAAGAAAATATTGTAGAATTACAGGGGAAAAAAAGTTAAAAAAATCTTAAACATCAATTCTAAAAAAGTTTGGACGCTGTGTAAAATGTAAATAAACACAATGCAATGATTTATAAATCTCATAAACTCATTTTATTCCCAGTAGAAGATAAACAACATCAGAGACATTTCACCATGTGATGGAAAATATGAGCTGATAGTAAATCTGATGGCAGCAACACCTCTGGAAAAAGTAGTTCCAGAGTGATGTTCAGCACAGTGTAAAAAGTAGTTCCAGGGTGGTGTTCGGCATTGTGTAGCATCTTTTCTTCTTCTAACATGTCTGGAAACGTCTGGGAAGTGAGGAGACCAGTTGCTGGAGTTTTAGGAGAGGAATGTTGTCCCATTCTGGTCTGATGCAGGATTCTAGCTGCTCTACAGTCCTGGACCTTGGTTGCTGGATTTCTTTCTGCTTCCATGATGCTCCAGATGTTGTGTACTGGTGAAAGGTCTGGACTGCAGGCAGGCCAGTTCAGCAGCCGGACTCTTCTCCTGTGAAGCCATGCTGCTGTGATGGATGCAGGATGTGGTTCAGCATCGTCTTGCTGAAATCTGCAAGGCCTTCCCTGAAAGAGACGTTGTCTGGATGGGAGCAGATGTTGCTCTAAAACCTCCATGTACTTTTCAGCATTGATGGAGCTTCACAGATGTGGAAGCTGCCCACGCCATAGACACTAATGCAGCCCCATCCCATCAGAGATGCAGCTTTTCACCTGTCCACTGATAACAAGCTGGATGCTCCCTCTCCTCTTTAGTCTGCAGGACACGCCGTCCATGCTTTCCACAAACTAGTTCACATCTTCATCCAGGTTTCCACTTTGCCTCAGACCATTTTAAATGGGCTTTGGTCCAGAGAAGACAGCGCTGGTTCTGGATCCTGTTCACATCTGGCTTCTTCTTTGCATACAGAGATTTCTCCAGAATATTCTGATGATATTCTACGCAGTAGATGGTGGGATCTTCAAAGTCTAAGGAACATTTTTCTGAAACTGTTCCACAATTTTTAGAGCCAGTATGTCTCAGATTGGTGAACCTCTGTCCATCTTTCCATCTGAGTGTCATGCCTGCTCCTCCTCCACCAGTACTGATCACTGGTTTCGACACTACACCACCCATTATTCCTCTGCTCCTGCCTTCTTGGACTCCACCTGTGTCTCATCTTCATCAGCCTTAAGAGTCACACCTGTTTACCCTTCTACTTAAACCCTCAGTTCACACTACTCCAATGTATAGCCTTATGTCTCATCCCAGACTCTCGAGTTGAGATTTTTCAACTGTTTCTTCTGTTCCTATTTACATTTTACATAACATCTAAACCTTTTGAAACTGGGGTTGGAAATAAAACTTAATTATGACTGGAGGTTGGACAGTTTGTCCTTTTTCAGGGTTTATTTAATTCAATGTCCTTGTTTTTGTTGTTAATTGAGGTGAAAAGTGCAGAAGTGTTTTAATTTTAAATGGGAGTAAAAACAGAATCAGACTGCAGCCTGGTATGTAATTACTAAATGAGGACTAAGTGAGGCTGCGCCCTTCAAATGAGCAGGTGGAGGTTTGGAGAGAAAATAGTTTAACCAAAGTGCAGATTGAAATGTTTTGATGGTTTTTTACAAGCTCTCAGGAGAAATGATTAACAGAATGTGAATTTAGTCAGTTTTTTGCCAGTTTCAGATGAGACTGTTCCTCTGTACAGTGTGTCATCTACATATACACTGTAAAGGTTTTTTCCCCAAAGCTGATAAAAAAACATAACGGCTGGTTGAGGCATGCATGTGTGATTCAGTTCACATCCTGCCTGTAACTTTCCTGAATTCTGACAAAAAAAAGATTAACATTGTTTTAAAAGATATCAAACATGGCTGGTTTCAGCTTTCATAGTGAATTTAGGTTACGTTAATACATGTTTCATCATCTCTGGATTTCAAGCTGATGATATTTTATGGTCCACAGGTTACTGCTCCAGACTTTTATGATGTGTTATTTACAGATTAAATCAACTGTAGGGTAGAAATTCAGAATTTAAAATAAGGTTTTATTTGCATACAGCTTTTGGACCAGAGAATGCTCCAGTGAGCTGCAGTTTTCTGTACCAAATGTCTTGTTGATGTCAGAGGAGAATGGGCAGACTGGTTTGAGATGATAGAAAGGCAACAGGAAGTCGAAAAAGAACTGGTTCAAACCAAGGTCTGCAGAATATACCCATCCTCTGATGCTACTTCCAGCAGGATAATGCACCATGTCACAAAGCTCAGATCATCTCCATCTGCTTTCTAGAACATGACGATGAGTTCACTGGACTCCAACGGCCTCCACAGCCACCAGATCTCAGTCCAGTAGAGCAGCTTTAGGATGTGGTGGAACGGGAGATTCTCATCATGGATGCAGCCGACAAACCTGCAGCAACTGTGTGATGCTGTCATGTCAATATGGAGAAAACCTCTGAGGAAGGTTTCCACCACCTGCTTAATCTATCACACCAAGAATTAGAAAGGGGGTCTGACATGGTAGTCCCGGTACAGGTAGTCCCGCTGAAGGGGACGGCCTGGTCTAGTATGTGGTCCTGGTAAAGAGAGCTGTTGTAGATTTGCTGACACTCAGATTAATTAAACAAGACCCCTGAACCGAGAAGAAAAGAAATGATACCAGAATCTAACAGCCAAAAAGTTTAGAAATGGATCCTGACTTCCTGTCACTAGAAATAACTTATCAGTTGCTGTTTTTCTCCTGCTTTAACTCCACATATTCAAAGTATAAAGTTTATGGTCCCTCTGCTATACAAACATGTATTGTTCCTTTGTTGGCGTCATCAATAAAACAGTTGATCATTGACTGAGTTATCTGATACCTCTGCATGCGAGGGCCACAGATCTTCCCCAATATATGTAAATGTTTCCTCATTGGTGTACAGTCATGTCCTGTTTCATCTCATAAAATGTGAGCATTACTCATCATGCTTCTGTTCGCCACACAATGAGCTTTTAATTAGAGACCATAAAATCTCCCGTTTATGTAAAGCTAACTGGACAGAGGTCCTAATAAAAGATGAACATGCCAGGGAAGCGTTTACATAGAGGGCACGCCGCAGTGTTATCTTAAGAAAGTTTATCAGAAACAGAGATAACACCGAGCATCCAGGAACAGTCCAGCTGGCCTCAACTGTAATGTTTCCAGAAAGTTACCAACCACTGGTTTACACGACAATAGTCAAGTTCAGCCAGGATGAAAACCTACTTACTAAGTTGTTCTGGGTGGAACAAAACATGTAGAGTTGATGTTTATCAGGATAATATGTTTTGTTCTTATAGTAGATGTAAAAAAAATCCATTTTTAAAAATGTTTTATTTCAAATCTTTTTCTACCTTTAACCCTTTTACACCCAAAATTATTTCCTTTTATATAAAAACAAAATAAATACAATAAAAAACATATCAGAAATAAAAAATATAATAAAAAGAAAGCCACTATATGATAATGTCAATATTAAATCAATAAATAATAAAAAAGTAAACAAATAAATATACGTTGAATAAATTATTAAAATAAAAAGAAATTAAATACAGAAAAGTTCGGAAAAAGTTCGGAAAAAGCTCGGAAAAAGTTCAGAAGCGTTCGCGACGCTAGGCGCCTTAACTCCTTGATATTTTATACCAGGACATAACAACATTTTTCTATAAGTTGTTCTTCTATTTCCTCATCCAGGTCTTTTACCTGAACTCTCCGGAGGCCTCTGAAGTTCGAACGTGAACTTTGTCCTGTTCCTCCATGTCAAACATGACGTATTGTGTTGAAGTGTGGAGGAGGACAAAATGGACCTAAATCCACTCATAACCAAACAACTCTCTGTTCACCAAACTAAAAGCACTGAAAGTTGAAGAAATGGACAATTTCTAAATTCTTCGAATCATGTCCAGATTAAAAAATGAATAGAACAGAAGCCAAACTTTTTCCTACTGAGGGGGATAAATTGAGCAAGATTCACAGAAGGAGGTAAATTATACAACAGCTGCAATGATATGTCCAATAATAAACAAATGATAAAAAAATAAAGATATGAAACAATCAACGAGTGTTTTTAAACTTTTTCTGGCGAAAAGGAGATAATTTATCTCATTACTGAGAAAACAGGGTCAGGACGGGGCAGGAGCCTCTCCCAGCAGCTACCAGTCCATCACAGGATCAGTCGGTCAGGCCCATTTTCACGCCTAGCGAGAATGTAGAGATTCACACCAGCCAACAAAAATCTAATGCAAAAATGCATGTGTTTGGACTCCGGGAGGAAGCCGGGCGAGAACCCCGCACACAAGGTGGAGAACGTCTTCACAGTGCATTTTGTTTTGTTCTTTTCATTATGGACAACAAGATGTTTATCCTGCAAGTGGAGAAGCACAGGATTCTCCACTTCTCCTGTGATTTTGTGATCTGGCAGATCCAGCTAGGTGGACTGCATTCGCAGGCTCTCTGTACCTGACATGCTCCCGGTGTGGACTGACGTGCCATGGAGGCGGAATGCAACGCATACGCACCCAAGAGTTGGATCTTTTGGGTCCCCAATGGCTCTTTATTTACTATAACATTTTTATAATTTTTAATTTTTTTAATAGTTTTTTACATGTTTTAGTCTAATTTAGCAATTCTGAATGGTTTGTTGGTTTTTTATCATAGGAGCCTTATTTTGTAAATTTTTTATTAGAAAATATTTACATTTAATTTTAGTTTGAAATAAAACCCAAATAAATGAAAATAAAATCACATGATGTCCGTGTGCTCATTAGTTAAGTTCTCTGTAACTGTGTCTGTTGACAGTATACTGTACACAACAGCACCAATGGACTGACGGGCCCCAGAGCCAAAATGATGTCAGGTCCCTGTTCAGCCTGAAATATGTCAGTTTCATAACATCCTCCGTCACCCACCGTCTGAACAGACCTATAGATCTGAGTGTTAAAGTAAAGACCCATCATTCACCCAAATAAACTAAAAAACATTTCACTTCATTTCTCAGTTTAGTAAAAAAGGTGTTTTTTTTTGTTTTTTTTTTTTTACGATTCTCTGACCATTTCCAGATTAAAATAGATGTCAGGCCACCGTAAATTATGGCGATATCAATAAACCAGCTTTACAGCAAATGAGATTAAATATAAATCACTAATTCAGGAAATGTTAGTTTGTGTTCTTGTTTTCACTGCGGGATGGTTTAGGATGCATTTCTCTTTAATGGAAAAAATTAATCTCAGTAAACATTAAAATCTAAAAATTGTGGCTGGGGGAGAAAAAGAAGGTGTTTGTCTAAGAGTATTTCCTCCGGTCTGTAGGGAGGAGGAACCCCACCCAAACGCCCTCCAGGACGGGGTCATTTTCACAGATTTGCACCATTGCACCATTTGCTGTGAGATGTTGTGGTTAATTGGCTTTAAATGCTGACCTCCTTCCCCCATCGGGACTGAACATCAAGAAATAAAGCAGCTGCAGAAGCAAGGATGACGCCTCCTCAACGCTCTGCCGCAGAACAGCAATCACTCTCCATGACTGCGTGCGGTTACAGGCGTGTTCATGCACATGTATGAGCTGTGTGCAGGCAGGCGGGGGGTTGGGGTGCAGTGGGGGCTCGTGGTCTCACTTTCAATCTAAATGGCCATAAATAGTGGCTCGAACGCCACCTTCTTCCTGCAGCCACAGATTTCCTCAGAACAATACCACCAAACACTGACTGGTCCCAGATAAACCATCTGAAATATCAAGTGCAAATAAAAAATGTACAAGAAATCAAATCTGCAGTTTACACAAGAGAGGAAATGGAGAATGATTAGCTTCTCTTAAATGACAACTTCCCAATAATAAATCACTTTATATGAGCTGGAAACGGTAACTGTTACAGAAAGGTCGTTGTCTTTCTTCTCTTAATTTACAGCTAAATGGGAACCAGAGATTTAGATTCAGTTTAATAAATTTAGTTTAATCTTATTGGCCCAGGAAGTTGATTTTAAGCAATAAATTCAGAATACGGAACAGAAGTGACGAGTTTATCTGAAAAGAAACTTTCAGATGACTTGCAAACATTAAAGGAAGTCTTTATTTGGTCCTTTAACAAAGTGTATCCCAGCTTTCGCAGGGATACACAATCCTGGTCCTCGAGGGCCAGTGTCCTGCAGGTTTTAAAAGTTTTCTTGCTGTAACACACCTGATTGAAACCCAGAAGTCTGCTAATTACTGGTTGATTTCAGTCAAGTGTGTTGCAGCAGAAAACCTCTACAGCAGGGGTGTCCAGAGTCAGTCCACCAGGGCCGCTGTCATGCAGGTTTTGGATGTTTCCTCCTGCAGCACCTAAATCAGATTTCTGGGTCAACATGGGCAGAACTTGACAGGCTGTTAAGGAAAACCATATAATTTTAATTAGGTGTGCTGGAGCAGGGAGACATCTAAAACTCGCAGGATTGCAGCCTTTGTAGACCAAACCTGGACACCCCTGTTCTAAAACCTGCAGAATTGCAGCCCTGGAGGAGCAGAATTGAGGATCCCTGGCATATTGTCTACTCTGTGTGCCATTAATTGTTTCTCTGGGACAATATAAAAGATAAATCGTTGTTTTCTTGACTCTTAATTCAGTCTTTTGATATTTTCTCAAACTTGCATTCGATCATATTTTAATATTTCTTTATATTTCGTTCTATATCAAAATTTCCGTATGATAAACCCATAAAATTCTTAACAAAGTCAAGATGGCTCGTAAAAATCAGCTAAATTAAGATCAAATCCTGCTGAGGTACATTTTTCACGGGTTCTGAAAGAAAAATAAAATATTTGTAGGTATAATAAAGGAAGCTGTCTTGTGAAACTGGGACAGCTTCGGTGAAACTTCTTCTCAGAGCCTAAGCAGGTGTTTACCTCAGCAGGTCTGAAGAAACCACAGAACACAATTATCCTGAATAACACAGAGACCTTCAAATCCTCATCCACTGAAAGTCAGCATCCCTGACGGAGGGACGGACCTCCATCTGCTCTTACAGTCAATCAATGCGTGTACTGTCTTTCATTCTGTAACGATCCTGAGAGGAGGTGACTCTGAGCATCCATCAGGCCGACACATGGCTGTGATTCACCTGCAGCTTCTTCAGGGATTCAGCTCCAGGACACTTCTGTGTTATTAGTACTTTATGTCTTTGCATTCAAGTCTGGTCTTTTATTAATGTTTTAAACAGATCTATAAATATAATATTTCACTCTGATCCAGAGCTCACATCTTCATCTCTGACTTTTATCAACAGTCCATCCATATGAAGATCTTTCAGGTCTTTCTGAAGTTTTTCTTCTCTTTTCTTCATTTTCAGTCAGTTTTACTTAACTCTGACCAACATCTTGCCCACGGACCCAACTGGAATGTGTGAATAATCCCTGTGGGATTCGAACTCAGGTCTTCTGGACCTTCAGTTGATCCATCTACAGTTGCCCGAAACCTCATTAGAAACGGTCTCCATGGAAACGTGGCTGTCAAAACGTCATTCTTGAGGTAGGGAAACGGGGAGAAAAGGCCGAGGCAGGGCTACTCATTTCCTACGAGGGCTGCTGTCCTGCAGGGTTTTCATGTTTCCTTGCTCCAACACACCAGACCCAAGTTAAATAATTCCAAACCCAATGAAGTTCTGCACAACGACCCATTCATTTGAGTCAGGTGTGTTGAAGCAGGGACACTTTGAAAACTTGCAGGGCTGCAGTCCTCATAGGACCAAACTAAGTAGTTCTGGGCTGAGGTATGCCACATGGCACAAGGACTGGACTAAAGATCAGTGGCAACAGGTCTGATGGAGGGATGGATCCTCCTCAGAACTCGGACTGCTGTTATTGAAGCAGTGTGGGATCATCTGGACAGAGAACAGAACAAAAGCTAGAAACCCTCAAAGAAGAGTTTTGGAAAGTCCTTCAAGGATCCTGGAGAACTATTACTTGAAAGTTCTTCAAGGATCTTAAAGAACTATTCCTGGAAAATCCTTCAATGATCCTGGAGAACCTGGAAACTGCAGGAAGTAATGACAGAAAGCTTCTCTAAGAGGGATCAGACCTGGATGGAGAATAAAAAAAATTCACTTTAAGCTCCTTAGAACTGGACCAACTCTGGTTCTGGCTCAGATGTTGGATTTAGATTCATGTTTGAACATGTTTCACTGAATAACTTCACATATATATATATATATATATATTAATATTTTAAGAAATAAAGTCTGGATCAGGACTTAAGGATGTTTCTGTTACACTTTCTCAATCCTCCTGTTAATGAGCCAAAACAAGTTGAGCAACAAAATCATCTTTAACCGTTCAGACGAAGCCGTTCAGGTGTTGAATGCTGAGACTGTCAGTCCGGCCTCGTGTTTGACATAAGTAATGGAAGGTAAATCCTGATCTCTGCTTGGTATGCAGCCGAGGCTCTGCACATCTAAATCAGCAAGGTACAAAGATGCGACCTGCTCGTCAGATAAGGTGACCATGTGACTCGTTGAGCTCTTAAGATAAAATCATGTTCGAGAGCAGCAGAGGACACACAGGTTGTCCCTGCAGCATGTCCCTGCAGAATGCCCATCACATCGCTGCACCTGCTGGTTTCATGAACAGACTTCACAGATATGGTCTTTTGAAAGCCTTTATGTGAAGAATGAGGCTGGTTATAAAAGGAAGAAGGAATCCATTGATCATTGATCGACACATAAATGCAATAATCAATCAAAATTAGTTTTATTTTCCTGATATAAAAGTGATTCTGTTAAATCAACATGTGGTATCGATGGATTGATCTAGGATCCAATCGAACCGCTAGGCAACGCCTCTGATCACTTGTCAGAAGAGCAGCAGAGAGGAGCTTCTGGAGTTGTGACAGCATCCATTATCTGAGCTGCTGTATTGTTTTCCTCATAGTAGGAATGTTCGGATGGAGCAGGGGGTTCTATACTTAGCGAAATGACTCTATGCTGCACCTGTCCCCCCCACTACCACCAGCACCAGCCATCAACATGCTGCTCAGAGGACGACTTCAAACTAAGAACATGAAAACTGCTGAAGTCAGTTGTGTCGTTAAATTTTATGTAGAATTTCAATAAAAACATCCTAAAACGTAAAGTTGAGCAGCTACAGGGAAACCAGTAGTTTCTGCCTCAAAGACGAGAAAACCTTCAGCTGTGACGATTTATCTTCAGCTGATTCTGTGTCCAACAAATATGTCCAGAAAAACACAAAGTAAAAGTTTTGGACTGATGGTTGAACCCAGACTGGACTGATCTGGTCTTGGACCCTCTGAACTATCGCACTCTTGCATACAGTAGTTTGTGTGCAAGCTATTCCAGGAACAATGTGGAATAGCTGTGTGGTGGCATGCAGAGCCCAGATGATGAAATCTGTGTTACGGTCCAAATATTTCTGGGCCTACCTGTAATTAATGTTTACAGCTTACGTTACGTTTACACTTAATGCTCAAATCCGATCTTTTAAGGAAATCCGATTTTGCATGGTCGTTCACATTATCATTTTAATGCGACCCTCATTCCACTGAAGTGGGAATGGTATGTGGCCCCGAAATGACACACATGTGCAGAGAATAACGCGACGTCAAGTAGCTATTTACACATGCAACGGAGGCTTAACGTCTGTTTATCAGTGTGCAAGCGCGCTTGCCCACTCTGAACTGGTAAAATGATGAATGAAAGAAGGAGACTGAGACAAAGGAAAGCATAAATGTGGCGCAGTAGCTCCTACTTCTGTACAGAAGCATGTACAGACAATGCAGCTGAATTAGTCTGTGCAGAATCCTGCATGGGTCCAGTTTTACCAACCCGCACCCACCTGAATCCACTAAGATAATTACTGAGGTCTGAGGTCGCTTCCACACATATCAGATATGTATCTGATGTAGGAAAACATATGACAGTGGCCTAGATCAGATTTAAAAAAAAAAAAAAAAAAAAAGGATTTGTGCTGTTCAGGCTGGCATTAAAAAATCCAAAATGAGTCAAATATGAGCAAATAAAACTGGGAATTGAGCTGCAGTGTGAACTTAGATATGACAGGTGTTGGATTTCTGAGTCAAATTCTGTCGATAACATCAAAACCTGACTAAAAGTCACTTCCTGGTTGGGTTTAGCCAACAATGTCATATGGTTAGGGTTAGAAAATGATCATGATTTACAATGCCACCATTACCATAATGGACTCAAGATTGCTTGTTACCATGGTAATGGACCAACTCAAGAACATGCTTGTGACACAGTCTTGTCTTCATTGTCTTTAATCAACAACATCACTAAGTTATGGTTTATAAAGTTTACATGGTTAGGGTGAAAATAGACTCATGGTCCTTTTTATCAGCTCCACTTGTTTAATTTCTTGTTAACTAGCCAATCAAATGGCAGCAACTCGATAGACAACATGACTTGCTGACTTGCAAACTGAGCATCAGAATGAGGAAGAAAGGGGATTTAAGTGACTCTGAACATGGCATAGTTGTTGGTCTGAGTATTTACTGGGATTTTCACACAACCATCTCTTGGGTTTACAGAGATGGTCTGAAGAAGAGAAAATATCCAATGAGCAGCAGTTGTCTGGACTAGGATGCAGCAGAAGATGCAAAAACGTTTCCTGGTCTGATGAGTCTCCATTTCAGCTCCACGTTCAGATGGTAGGGTTAGCATGGATCCTTCCCGCCTTGGATCAGCACTTCAGACCGCTGCTGGTGTAATGGTGGTGTAATGGTGTGGGTGATATTTTCTTACCTGCAGGTTCCATCAGTACTTTGTGCTTCCACCACATTAGGATATGTACACACAAAGATTATCGGGCTGTTTTTTGTCCTGATTTTGCTCCTTCCCGACCAAGTATGGCAAACACCCGACTATCTTCAGTCTTATAAAATTTTCCTATAAAATGATCAGGTCTTCTGAGGTGTGTTCAGATCAAATTGGCCGACAATTAGAAGTATTGAACATGTTCAATATTTACGACCAAAAATCTTCATATGTGTGTGGAAAGCCAACGACTCCTGAATTGTGACTGAGTGGATGGTGACGTGGGCCAGAATGTAGCCAATTAGAGAGCGAGCTGGCTGGGGAAGGAAGGATATAAAGTCAGTGTTCATGCTGCCTCCAGTCTGTTTTTTTCAGTTCTGGCTTTTGCTTTTAGTAATAGTCACAAGACCTCCATCATTACCCCGTCTTGTAGATCCTGTTCTATGCTGGGTGTTGTTTTTTCCAGTTATGGCCATGATTCTTTTTCATTTTTTCAGTGGTTGCCATGGTTCTTCTTCATTTTTCCAGTTGTTGCCATGGTTCTTTTTCATTTTTTCAGTGGTTGCCATGGTTCTTCTTCATTTTTCCAGTTGTTGCCATGGTTCTTTTTCATTTTTTCAGTGGTTGCCATGGTTCTTCTTCATTTTTCCAGTTGTTGCCATGGTTCTTCTTCATTTTTTCCATGGTTGCCATGGTTCTTCTTCATTTTTTCCGTGGTTGCCATGGTTCTTCTTCATTTTTCCAGTTGTTGCCATGGTTCTTCTTCTTCATTTTTCCAGTTGTTGCCATGGTTCTTCTTCTTCGTTTTTCCAGTGGTTGCCATGGTTCTTCTTCTTCATTTTTCCAGTTGTTGCCATGGTTCTTCTTCTTCATTTTTTCAGTGGTTGCCATGGTTCTTCTTCTTCATTTTTCCAGTTGTTGCCATGGTTCTTCTTCTTCGTTTTCCAGTTGTTGCCATGGTTGTTCTTCTTTATTTTTCCAGTTGTTGCCATGGTTCTTCTTCTTCGTTTTTTCAGTTGTTGCCATGGTTCTTCTTCTTCGTTTTTCCAGTTGTTGCCATGGTTCTTCTTCTTCATTTTCCAGTTGTTGCCATGATTCTTCTTCATTTTTCCGGTGGTTGCTATGGATCTTCATTTTTACAGTTGTTGCCATGGTACGTCTTGTTTTTCCGGTTGTTGCCATGGTTGTTCTTCATTTTTGTTAGATCACGTTTGATCACGCAAGGTTTCTGGCTCGGAGGATTAGATTCTACATCGGTTGCAGGACAGAATCCTTGTGTGTGTGTTGTTCTGTGATGAGATTATCGGAGCACACCACACACAGTACGATCAATACTGTTACATGCCTGATTGTTATCTTCATTGTGAGGTCTCGACCAGACAAAAAAATCTCATCAGATTAAAAAAATCTTAGTGTGTACCGGCCTTATGAGTCAATACATTGCATTCATTTCATGCTTTTCTCAGACTGAGCTGCAAATATGTTAGACGAGGCAATAAAAAGTACCTCAAAACTGTATTAAAGAAACAACTTTCCACCATTTGAATGGGTAGCAACACCACTAAAACCAGTCATATTCACAGATCCTCGGAACAAAGAATGACTTTCTAAAACAAATTCCGGCATCGTGTCATAAACCGCAATGCCAACAAACAGCTGCACGGTTTTATCATCAGATCAGAGTCGCAGCTGGACTTGAGGCCTATTTTCAGTGGCGGATTAATTCCTTCTGCCCCTGCTGGGTGGAGATCTGGCAGCAGGACTGTGTGCGTGACCAAGTCCAGTTCATGTCCTGAAAGTTTGTTGGCAGCAGAAGAAAGATGACTTCACATGAGACATATGAGGTGTTGATGCTGTAGATGTTGGTTTGCTCTGCAAATGTTGACAATAAGTCTGACAGACACGACCCATGAGCAGCCCCGATGCAGACGTGCTATTTAATCCATGTCGGGCCGTGAGGATAGAGAAGCCCTGCAGTAATCAGAACTGGCAGTCAGAGTCCCATGGTGGAGATAAAATTAGACGACAATTGTGGTGCTAAAAGCTTCCCATTATTGGCCTCGTATGTTACAACATGTCACTGTAAATTACTGCAGCAGCTTGTGTCTGTGAACGCCTCAATCAATGCTTCACCTGCCTGCACACCTGCAGGTTTGGACAGGGGAGCGATATCAGCTGCTCATGGCTTTCAGGAAGATTTTCAGTCACATTAAATGTGGTTTAACTGAGTTCTACCACCATGGTAACTGATGCTGGAAGCCAGAGGATTTCACATACTGCACGGGGGAAGCTCTGCACATTATCATCATATATTGGTGGATTATAGCTCTGCTTTTAACTCCATCAGCCTAATAAAACTGCAAAAAACAGGTGTGGGATCCCTTTTTGAAAACTGGATTAAAGCCTTAAAGCCAACGATAATGAAACAAGCTCTTCGGTTTTATCTTTTACTTTTCTTTTATGCTGCTATTGGATTTCTCTAATTAAATTTCATCTGAACAAACACAGAAGACTTAAGGACAATAGAAACTAAAGAACGGAAAACACCAAAGCAAACACCCATAAACCAAGACAGGAACAGCAGCAACAAAATGCTTGAAAAGCAAATGGTACAAATCAGAAATGACTGGAGAAGCATTTGACAACTAATTAGGTTAACTGGCAACATGTCAGTGACATGACTGGGTATAAAAAGGAGCATTTTAGAGAAGCAGAGTCTCTCAGATGGAAGATCTGGCTCTAAAATTGTGGAACAATTCCAGAAAAATATTCCTCAGTCCTTGACGATTCGCCATCTACAGTGTTTAATATCATCTAGAGATTTAGAGAATCAGGAGGAATCTCTGTATGCATGGGACAAGGGTGGATGCTGTTGATCTTCTGCATTAAAAGCAGACATGATTCACAACACAACCAAGGTCCAGGACTATACAGCAGCTAGAATCCTGCATCAGACCAGAACGGGACAACATTCCTGTCCTAAAACTCCAGCAACTGGTTTTCTCACTTCCCAGATGTTTCCAGACAGTTGTTAGAAGAAGAGATGCTACACCATGCTGAACATCACCCTGGAACTACTTTTTACAGACGTGTTGCTGCCATTAGATTCAATATCAGCTCATATTTTCCATCACATGGTGAAATGTGTCAGTTTCATCATCGGATATGTTGTTTATCTTCTACTGGGAATAAAATGAGTTGAGATTTTGAAATCAATTAATTTTGTTTTATTTACAGTATAATATATTATACTGTTTACAGTATAATACATAATTATATGTATATGTATATAATACAGTATTATATTTACATTATATTATATTTACAGTATAATGTATATAAAATATGTGTTAAATCAAAATGATCATATTTGTCTAAAGGAAGGTGCTTGTATTAAAACACAGCCATGTCTCACGGTCAATGCAGGAAATAAGAAAATGAGGTCTGTTTTAGCCCCCTCCCCCCTCCACCCATCCACTCGTCCTGCGGGTACTTATGTCCTTGTCAAGGACACAGAGACCCCCCTCCACACCCCCACCAAACGCCCCTTTACAATGCGAAACGCTGCTTTGCCTACGTGACAATAAAAACCTCCACATCAGCAGCAGCCCCCTCCCCCGTCTCTGAAACAGAAACCTTCTGCGTTTGTTTGGTTATAGATCATTTACCACATCTGTCACCCTCCTCTTTCTCCTCTTCCTCAGCTGTCAATCACCTGCTAATTTCAGAGAATCATCTACGCTGTTCATCACCCTGTACGGTTAAGTCTCTTCATTAGAGCTGATCTCCATCCAAATCAAGCCAACTTAATTTAGAAATAATTTTAAAAACAGAATTGTACAGTAGAATACATAAAACATTTAAA
Source organism: Melanotaenia boesemani (assembly GCF_017639745.1). Classification (NCBI taxonomy): domain Eukaryota; kingdom Metazoa; phylum Chordata; class Actinopteri; order Atheriniformes; family Melanotaeniidae; genus Melanotaenia; species Melanotaenia boesemani. The sequence continues at coordinate 3,469,651 of NC_055704.1, forward strand.
AGACATAAAACATATTTAAGAACATAATGTAAAATAAGACCAAAACTAAAATAATAAAAAGATTAAAAACATATGAAACCAATAATAATAAAAATAATAAATAAATAAATAAACTTACTCTCACAATGGGTCAAAGGTTTTTTCTGTATTTCTCTAAGTGAACTTGAATTATAAATTTTCACTAGTTTTCCAAGTTTGAGATTTTTTTCTGTTTTCAGGTCTTTCCAATTGAAAAGTGTAAAAAAAAAAAAAATCAATTTCTGATTTTTCTTTCACCTTCAGACTTTAATTTTAGACTTTCAGATTCCTGTTTTTCAGTTTCAAACTTTCCGCACTGGCTTGGCATGATGGACGGGGCTAAAGAAGACGGACGTGGAATCACGAGTCACAACAGAAGACAGGAGGCTGTAGGTGTTCTCTATCATGCTGCCTTCCGGAAACGTGGAAATAGAATCTAATAAACCCCTCAATCACACTATTATCACATAATTTGACATTTGCCGTTAACAAACCTCGGTTAGACCTGTTTCAGTCAGCAATGTGGACAAATCCCAGGGTTAGAGTGGGAAATTATGAGCACTTTCCCCAACCACTTGTCAGAAGTGAACATTTCCCTCGACCTCAAAGTACCCCGCGGTGAACTCTGCAGATAATGCTCCCGGTGTTCTAACATTTCATCCTAGCCATTGGGATGTCCTACCTCTGCTTTCTGCAAACAACGAGAAATTAGTCATTTCCATAGGGATTAAATCCATGATACAACAGCTGGACCTCCGTGTTGTTGTGACTTTCATGTGAAATAAATTGATAACTCTGACATATTTTTATTAGTGCTAGGCAACAATTAAAATTTTTAATCGCGATTAATCACGTAACATGCTGCGATTAATCGCGATTAATCGCATTGTTACATGCAAAATATCTCTTTCCTTTAAAAGAAGGCCTACAGCTATATAAAGAAAATGCAGTAAATTTTGGTTTACAAACATCAGGGGTCTCCAACCTGCAACTCTGGAGCTGCAAGTGTTGCTCTGGACCTTCTGCAATGTCTCTAAATACGTGGCTAAAATATTTGTTTTTAAATCTATCTTTCTTGTCATTAGGTTGGAAACCAGGGCCTTTTTTTTTCTTTTACATTATTTTCCACAAATATCGACCTCCCTTGGAAGAAAGTCTGTTTATTTTCTTTTTATAAAGGTTTTATGTTTTTCTTTATTTTAAAACCTAAAAACAGAAATAAAAATGTGGTTCTTCAAAAATAACAAACATCCTATGGTGGCTCTTCATTAAAAATATATATTAAGTTGCCATTTTGAAAAGTCTGGTAACATTTGCGTCTCTAAAGGAGTTTTATTTAGCTGGCTGAGGGAAAAATGTCTCTTTGGATTGGAAAGGCTGCAGACCCCTGCACTAAACACATAAACAGGTTTAGCAGCAATTTTCAGATAAAATATTTCTTCATATACATTTATAAAATTAAATATTTATGAGAAAGAACGACGAAATGTTCAGGATTTACTAACTAAAAGGTAAAAAGTCAGCAGGATGAATTTAAAGCTGTGAAGCTGCTTCCTTCTAAACACAGAAGGAACAATATGTGATGAATATCAGCATCAGGTGAACAGACAGAAAGCAGGATGAGAATCTCACAGCTTCTAGATGGTGAGGAGAGAGAAATATTCACAATATGCACAATAACTTCCATCCATGCACCTTCAGTGCTTCATTATCCAGATTTTTGGCCTAGAAATTCTCTAAACTTTAATTTTTAGCTTGACTGCACCTGCAGCCTCCGCTACCGGGAGTTAAGGGTTAACATCTCGTTTCCGGGTGTAACGTCAGGTCTGTAGATTTAACTATAAACATGTGTGGTATCCACAGAAAGTCCAGAATCTCAGCTAACAGCTCAGTAAAACCGTTTCTATCACCACCAAACACAACAATAGTTAAAAACCAGGTACACAAGTCCGAACACACATGTAAACACACATGATGTCTCCCCATGAACACGAACAAACGACTCCTCTACTGAAAGCTCACATCTCACAGATTCCACAGCTGGAAGTGTAATTTCTCTATGACCAAGATTCACCGATCCAGAGGCAGACGAAGGCCCGATTTATGCTTTTCGTTTTTAAAAGTCAGAAAACATGTTTTACCTTTGCTGTCTTGCGTAAATTAAAGCTGCCTTTATTTTTAATGAATAAATAAGTAAATAAAAAGCTTCTCATTGTCTTTCGGGAGCAGTTTCCCGTCCAAAAATCACAATGTTCTGCCATCTGCATGGGTTTAGACAAAAAGAAACGTCGGTTCTTCTTCTTCTTTCTTAAGTTCCAGACAGAAAATGTCTCTTCATATAATAAACCCGCTCTCTCCTGATTTCAGTAGACGCACCGCTGCAGCAGGGAAGGGAGACACGGACGCCATGTTTCTGTCATCATAGCCAGCGGCCAGCAAAAAAAAAAAAAAACTTAATGTACGATTAAAAAAATTAATGGTGTTAATTAAACGTTACGTTAACGCGTGATTAACGCGTTAATGTGCCCAGCACTAATTTTTATGTATGTTTGTAGAAATTAGAATATATAAACCATTGAGATTCTCATTATATACAAATAGATGCATTCATTAATTTACTATTCCAGTTTGATTTATTCTAATTGTTCTAATCTGTGTGACAGAGACACAAAGGGAGAAGATGGAAATTTGCATGGATGTGCAGAGTTGTTTGCTTCTTCCATTGTTTTGTGACACAGCCATTATGTTTGTCTGTCAGTAAGCTAGCTGTTTGCAGATTAACTGATATAAGACTAGTGGCTTCTCAGTGGGGAGAAAAAGGGAAATTATTATATTATCATCATCATCATCATCATTATTATTATTATTATTATTATTATTGTTGTTATTATTATTATTATTATTGTTATCATTATTATTATTATTATTATTATTATTATTATTATTATACTGAAGCTAATGATTAGTGTAAGTAAGAATGTCTGCCAACAGCTCATTAACAGGGATCACTATTACTGCTGGAGCAGCTGAAACTGCACAGGGTTCACACCAATTTTTCCACTTTTACTGGAAGGAAGCTCAGACCTCACACAGACTTGTACCACTGCTGTAAGAAGATGGAGGTTTCACCTCCAGCCGACATGTTTGCTGGGCCGAGTGGCAGCGAGCCAAAAGTATAACACTTTTATCTTCCTCTCGATGTCCCGATGAGAGTCGTTTACCTTTCACCTCTGAATATTCTCACTTTCTTCTGCTGTGGAGAGTCATAGATCATCAACATTTCATCCTCTTCCTCCTGTGGCTGACTGATACGCTCAGCTTCCTCTTCATCACTGCTGCCTGAACACAGAGAGGCTGAATTAGCAGAAAACATCTGTGTGATCACAGAAAATCATCATCAGATAGCAGAAAAATGATGGTTTTCACATGAGGGAAATTATATATTCACATAATTAAGGGAAGATTCAGACTATGATCCAAGGAAATTATCTGCTAATGCAGTAAGATAATTCCACGTGGTAAGGTTTCCAAAAAAACATTTCTAGACTTTAGACATGTGAGATAATTAAAACAAGTTGTCAAACACTTATTTCAAGTCCATGGTTTAGTAAAAAGAAATGGTAGAAACCAGTCTATCAGAACTTCTGTAGTGCTCAAGCAGCAACCTCTGGCGATAAAATGTGAAGCCTATGTGAATGTTTAAAAAACTGCAGTTCACCCCTCATCCACTAGGGGCTGACTCCAAAACAGAGCAAATCCCCATAGACTCCATGTTAAAAAGAACTTCACAGCAGAAATAAACATGTTTAAAGCCTGGTACAAAAATCAGTTTTAGGATTAATAGGTCAAGTTTACCTTCATGACAACTGTGAGGGGGGTGAATTTTTTTCTAACTCATCCATTTGGATGTTATTTAATCTTGAAATTTGGCATAATTATGGACGTGTCCTTTTGATTGACAGGTATCCAATATCCACGGAAGGAAGGGAGAGTGCAGCACAACGACGGCTTTTAGCCGGCGAACAGCGTGTTGTAACTTTAGCTCCGTTAGCTGGTGGAAACTACCCAATGAGCTTCAGTTCAGCTCGTCGGAGACTCCGTCCATCTTTTATATACGGTCTATGGTAGTGCCTCTTTAAAAAGAACTTGGAATAATTGTGTTAAGATATGTCTCACTCGTCTAACCTCTAAATGATTTTTCTTATTTTAGGAAGTCTGAATTATCTGAATATTATCTTCCTATCCTGAGAGATGATTTCACTTTATTTTAGCCTGAAATGTTTTCCTCATATGAAAAGGCACCTCATTTCTGCTGTGTGTATGGATTGGTACTGGTCTTACAGCTAAAATTGGGAGTAAAACAAAAAAACCAGATCTCAAACAGTGTCTCAGTTATATTATTTAACCTAACATGCATGTAAAACAACCAATTATCCCATTTAATAAGAAATAAAAGACATGATTTTACACATTCTGCTTGTGCCTCGTATATCACTGAAAACAAGATCCAAAAGACTTTGGCTGGATAAGATTGTAAGACTTGGTTAAAATGGAGGATGATGAGAACTATACCAGATGAAAACGACTCAGTCAGTCTGTAGATCTTGTCCCCGTAAGCAGTCTCGCCCCCCTGTGATCAGTCCAATGATGGTTTTGTCATCAGCGAATTTGATAATGGTGTTGGTGGGGTGATGGCGTGATGGCGGCGCGTGTGCACGCAGCGGCTCAGGGCTCTCGGCTTTTGTTTGTTTTGTTTGTGTTTTTGTTGTTGCTCCAGTTACTGGAGGCATTAATTCAGTATGGCAGGGCTGAATTAATAAACTTCGGAAGAAACTGCCAACTTTACGCACACCCTGAGCCGGATTTTATACCACCAGAGGTCCTTCGAACCACCACGGCTTTCACCATCCCTCCACTGTGGCCTAGGAGACGGAGGAGACAACGTTAACAAAAGCGGGGTAAGAGGAGCGGGGCGCGTGCTAGGCTAAAAGCTGACCCACACCGACCAGCTCTTCCCAGTCTCTTCCTGACAAATGCTCGGTCACTAGCCAACAAAATCGACGAGATTCGGCTGAGGATGGACAGCTGTGTGGCCATCATTACGGAAACCTGGCTGGACTGCAATACACCCAACACCGCGGTGGAGCTAGCGGGGCGCTCTTTGTTCCGAGCAGACAGGACTGCAGCCTCGGCTAAAAGCAGAGGTGGAGGGCTCGCGCTCTACATCCATAACTCCTGGTGTACAGCCACACACACCATCGGAACGCACTGCACACCCGACCTGGAATATCTGGCTGTGAAATGCAGGCCATTCAAGACGGTGAGAGAGTTGTGCTCCATTTTGATCATAGCTGTTTACGTTCCACCGCGAGCTAACGCTAAGCTAGCGCAAGAGGAGCTCTACTGTTTGATTACCAGGCAGATGAACTCCAACCCCGAGGCAGCTGTGATTGTGGCTGGAGACTTCAATCACGTGGAACTCAAAGCAGTGCTTCCAGAATTCAAGAAGTTCATACACTTTCCCACCAGAGACAATAACATACTGGATCAGGTTTATTGCAACATCCCAGGAGCATACAAGGCGGCAGCAGCTCCTCACCTGGGCATGTCAGACCACATCTCTGTGAGGCTGATTCCAACATATAAATCTCTGATCTACAGGACAAAACCAACCACCAGAACAGTTCAAGTATGGACTGAGGAGGCTTCTTCAGCCCTACAGGACTGTTTTGAACTCACTGACTGGGAAGTGTTTAAAGATGACTCAGACCTGGAGGCCTACACATCATCTGTCCTGGACTACGTGCAGTTCTGCACTGATGCTGTTCTACCCACAAAGTCCATCAAGGTGTTTCCAAACCAGAAACCATGGTGTGACAGCACAGTGCGGTCTCTGCTCAAAGCTCGGGACGCAGCCTACAGGTCAGGTGACAGGCTGGCCTACAGCAGGACCTGGTCAGAACTGAAGAAGGGCATCCAGCAGGCCAAACACAGGTACAGACAGCGCATTGAGGTGCATTTCACTGACAACAACCCACGTGAAATGTGGAGAGGCATCAAAACCTTAACAGACTACAGGAATACCAACCAGCAGATCAGCCATGACCCCACCCTACCTGACACCTTAAACAGTTTCTTTGCACGCTTCGACACACCTGGCAGCAGAGAGACTGTTTATCTTCCACAGCGTGAGGAGCAGCCTCTCGTCCTGCAGCAACACCAGGTTAGCTCCACCCTGAGGAGGATCACCACTAGCAAAGCAGCAGGACCAGACAAGGTATCAGGTCGGGTTCTGAAGCTGTGTGCACAACAGCTGGCTGGAGTTTTTCTGGACATTTTCAACCTGTCCTTGCAGCTTGCTTCAGTTCCTGTGTGCCTCAAATCCTCTATCATTGTGCCTGTGCCGAAAAAATCTGCTGTCACCTGCCTCAATGACTACCTCCCGGTCACTCTCACACCAGTAATCATGAAGTGCTTTGAGAGGATCGTCTTAAGTCCCATCAAGGACGTCATTCCTGCTACTCTGGACAGATATCAGTTCGCCTACAGGGAGAACCGATCGACAGAGGATGCAGTCTCACTGGCACTGCACACGGCACTGACCCACCTGGAGCATCCTAACACCTACGTCAGGATGTTATTTGTGGACTTCAGTTCGGCTTTCAACACGGTGATCCCTGACAAGCTGACACTGAAACTCCACAACCTCGGACTGTCCAACCCCCTATGCTTCTGGATCAGGGACTTCCTCACAAATAGGCCTCAGGTGGTGAGGATTGGGGACTGCACATCATCCACACGGTTCCTGAGCACAGGCACACCACAGGGATGTGTGCTTAGCCCGGCCCTCTTCACCCTATTCACACATGACTGTTTTGCTATTCATCCCACAAACATGGTTCTGAAGTTTGCAGATGACACCACCGTGGTGGGTCTCATATTGGACAACAATGAGACCCTCTACAGAGCGGAGATCCAGCACCTGACAGGATGGTGTTCAGACAACAACCTTGTTCTGAACACCAGCAAGACCAAGGAGGTCATTGTGGACTTTAGGAGATCCAGGAAGATGGAACACACCCCTGTCCTCATCCATGGGGAGGAGGTTGAGCGGGTGGACAACATCAAGTTCCTGGGCATCCACATTACATCTGACCTCACTTGGTCCGCACACACATCGCACCTGGTGAAGAGGGCCAAACAAAGGCTCTTCTTCCTCAGGAAGCTCAAAAGGACTGGACTGTCCTCTCAGCTTCTGACAAACTTCTACAGAGCCACCATAGAGAGCATTCTCTGTCTGAGTGCAACAGTGTGGTACGGGAGCTGCACTGCACACGACAGGAAGGTCTTGGCCCGGGTGGTGAAAACAGCACAGGGGATTGTAGGGAGTCCTCTCCCGCTCCTGGACTCAATATACGACAGCCGGGTCCAGAGAAGGGCCAGTCGTATAGCTGCAGACCCCACCCACCCAGGACACGAACTGTTTGTACCTCTTCCCTCTGGAAAGAGATACAGAAACATCAAAGCCCACACCAACAGACTGAAACACAGCTTCTTCCCCAGAGCTGTGAAATCCATCACCCCATCTCCCCCCACCCCCCACCCCCCATCCATAGACTGAACACTAAACTCCTGCAGACAGGCAGACACACTCAGACTGCACTGCACTTTGGGACAATATGCTGCAATATGTGGATCACTTCCATGCCAGTCACTTTAAACACTTTATATACTTGTTTGATTTGCACTGTTATTCCATTTTATTCCTTTTACTCTTTTATATATATATATATATATTTATCTAAAGATATATTGCCTTTTGCCTTTCCATACTTTATCTTCGTGTGTTACAGTGTGCCTTTTAAGCCGAGAACTTCTGAAACAAAATTTCGTTGTGCCTTGCACAATGACAATAAAGACTTTTGATTCTTGATTCTTGAGCTGTGTGCAATCATACATGTACTGGGAGTAGAGAAATGGAGTTTGTTAAGTGATGAATGCCCTGCCATGCATTTCTTGGGTTACCGTCCGTTAGGTAGCCCTCGATTCTTCTCCTATAAGCCAGTTTTGGACTCTTTTACCTCTCCTCAGGTCAGCCCTAGCCATGTAGTAGAGTGACTTATCACCTGACCTATATGCCCTGTCCCGGTTTTTAAAGGGGAGTCTGGACCTGCTTTGACAGCCAGCGTTTCTGGTTGGGAAACGTCCTGATGCAGCTCTCCATGGTGCAGTATTAAATGTAAAAGAGGACAGTCTTTGTATACTCTGCCAGATTGCATTGGTAGAATAATTCCCATGTTGTGTGACTGAAACAGTCCTGCAGCTGGGACAGAGCTCCCTCAGGCCAAATTTTGATGATTTTTTTGCTTGGCTTGTTTTTCCTACTGAGGGGGTGTAGCTGGAGTCAGGAGTAGAGAACGATGGTCTGACCACTAGGTGAGGAGTGGCCCTGATTTTTCGCCTGGTTGGACATTTTACATGTTGGGTAAATTTGGGGGGTACTGACTTTAAGCATGCCAGGTAAAAATCTCTAACTCTAACGTTAGTCTGGGGGAATGTAAACAACAGTAACAACTACAACAGTTAGCTCACGTGGTATAACATAAGGTCTGCAAGTTCCTGACAGAGCTTCCAGGTCAAGTCAACAGTGATGGTCTGTATCCTGCTGATGGTACACCAGTCATTGTGCAGATAGATACAGTCCTCCTCCTCTGCTCTTACCAGATTCATTGATTCTGTCCTGGCAGTGGATGGTTTGGCCAGCTAGCTGCATCGCAGTGTTCAAGTTATGATCATCAAGCAGCAGTTCTGATCGTAGCGGTTAGTGGCAATCTGAAGCTCCAGCTCATCCATCTCATATGTAACAGATTCACTGTTGGTGAGGAAGATAGAAGGCTTTCAAATGAGGACTGAAACAGCTACTGAAAAGCTACACCAAACTAGAGAGCATAGAGCCGCTGTACTTGTACGTTCCGCCATAATATTGACATATAATACTGACTCCCATTAAAACCACATTTTTAACCCATAAGAGCTCGGCGTGACACAAGGCTCTTTCCGACTGTAGGAACCTTTTGCAGTTCCTATAACCTTTTCAGGAACCAGACCGTTTTTTCGCTCATTCCGACATATAGGAACTAGGGACCAAAGCCCTCAGTTCCTATAACCATTTTAGCTCCTGCTCCGAGGCAGGGTCTGAGAGGGGTTCTATAGGAACCCTCATGACGTAGGTGTTTCATGACTGGTAGCGACGCCCCTTGCCAGATTTCTGCATTTTGTGTCCCCGCCACATTTAAAAAACACGGTTGCACATACAGACAAAAACAACAACAGAGCAAGCGATAAATGGACCGACAAGGAGGTCGAAGCTCTTCTGACCGTCTACGCCACAGAGGATTTTCAGAGAGGTTTTGAAGGTTCGCAGCGAAATATAAAAATATTCCTGACGATCAGCTCTCAGTCAGAGAACGCGGGATAACGCGAAGCAGCGCAAGTAAAAAACTCACACAAGACTACAAATAAATTAAAACAACAGGAGTGGGCCGAACCAAACAAACAGTAAATTCGACAGCTTGTACCACCGACATGTTTACTCGGGCAACGCCGCAGCAAATGACTCCTGCATGTGGCAGGAAACGCCAGTGTGATATGCAGAGCATATACACACATGTAAATAGTTATTTTTGCTCTGCTGTATTCACTATAAAAAAATAAATGACTTTGTAAAGAGTCTGAAGTTTTCAGTTTGTGTCTGTTAGATGTGCTTTGGCCACATCTATAAAATATTAGCTAATAAAAATATTGAGTAGTTATTAACTTATCACAGCTATGAAATATTAAATAATCCATCTTTGGTCGCTACATTTTAAGTCTTATCCCTGGGTGTAAATTACGTTAGTTTATCAACTTTATAATATGCTCCATATCACAGAACGAAGTTTATCATGTTTAACCAAGATCTGGCATCAATTACTTGTGGACACAAATTACACACCTGTAAACATTTCACCACCTTTTTTATATTTTTACCTTCATATACTCTAAATCTGTGTGACTATGTCCTCATAATTCTAGACCATAAGTCAGTCACAACCAACCCTCCAGTGACGGATTACTCCTTCACCTTTCTACTGATGATTCCATAAAACACACAAAGCTTAATAGCAGATGATGAGATCTTTATTTTGCACATAACACAAAAAAAAAAAAAGAAAAAGAAAAAAAATGAAATGATGCATTTTCTATGGAACATTTTCTCTTTAAATGTGTACATCATGTATACATGTTCTGTCTGTCCAGCTTCCAGAACATGATGCTTATTATGAAGAGGTGTGTAGTGATTAGCTGGAAGGCAGCAGGTAAAGCATCCAGGCTGTTCTCCATCTCCTTCAGTATCTGCAGCAGGTGGTTGTGTCCATCCTCTCCAGTGCAGCTTCAGGCGGCCACAGATGTATTGAAACGTCTCCCTGGACATACAGAAATGCTCTATTCACTGCTCATCGGTAAAATTGGGAACACCCTTTTCCCACTAGTTATCAGCTTTGCTCCGGACCAGCCGGACGGTGAGGAGTTCAATGAGCTGCAGCAAAGTCTGAAACGCAGAACACGAGTTACAATAAACCCGCCGTCTGAAATATTTACTTATTGTAATCTGCTCAACACAGACAGTAGAAAACCGTCTGAAACGTTTACTCATAAGACACGTGTACAATCGGCGCATGTTTAATAAGTTAAACTTACACGTTGTCTCCTTTGCCGCTGGATTCTTCATCTTCTGACTTTCAGGAGCCTTCCAGCCTCGACGTGAGACGCCTGGTTGTATCGTCCATCAGTAACATCTCCATCAAGCAGAGCATGAACACTACGATCTCTTCGTTCTCCATATTAGCTTGCCGTGTTGTTTTGTTTTTAGAGGGTTTTGTTTTGTTGTTATGTGGCGCTAAAGTCACACGTCACTGTCGCAGACGTATGCGTCACATCGGTCCCGCTACCGCCCCCAACTCATGTACGAATGCAACATGAAACAGTTCCCCTGGAGAAGGTAGTTCTTAGAACTAGGACAGTTATTAGAACTGCGTTCTTAGAACTTCTCTGTCGGAATGCGCCTATATTGGTCACATACAGTTTCTTAGAGATTTTGCTTTAATTTATGGTATAAACTTTGCTCAAAATCCTGTTGAACATGATGTGATACTTGTCTTCTGTCCCCAATAGATACCCAGAAGCAGAAAACCACATCATAATATTTTTAAACTATGACATGGTAATAAATGGCAGATACCCCCCCTCCCAAAAAGTGAGTGAAAGTGTTGAGTGAAAAATGACCTGAAAGGATAGAAATGTCCCAGATTACCTAGACGGGTAAAGACGGAAGCTGTTCTTGTGGCTGTGTCCAACCTTTTATTAAAGGCTGTTATTTAAAAACAAACACACAAAAAAAGGAGCTGTAGGATGACTTTTTTAAATGGTCCAGTGTTCATGTTAAAGAAGAGAAATTTTTTTTATATATTTGATGGTATTTAGAGAACTTCAGCAGCTTTTATCATGGCTGATGCTCAGATACTTCCTGCTCACTTCCCTCAGCATCCTTCCTGAAGTAGAAAAAAAAAAAAAAGACTGATGGAAAAGTTCTCCACAGCTCTGAGTGTTGCCTCCATGGTGACCCCTGTGGTGTTGGAGGACAGGGGGCTCGAGTTTCAGCCGGTATCCACAACGAGTCCGGGACGTCTGAGAGCTGCAACAAAGGACAGAAAGAGCGGCGACCTGATGCGTCCGGTCAATACGCTCTCTCCATTCCGCTCAATAAACTGTAATCAGGATACCAGGATATTTCTGGAGCAGTCAGCTGTTGTTCTGCTCCGACTGTTTCCTCACTTAAAGACCTTGGACTTCATGTTTAATGCACTCATCCTGCACAGAATGAATCAGAGCAGGCTACAAGTCCTCCAACTGTAACTCTAAAAACCCTGTAGTGTTATTGTAAATCCTCTGGGTTAAAGGCTTGAACAGATTATTAAAAAGGTCATTTTGCTTACTGATGCAGGTTGCCCTGGGAGACTGATCATTCACAGTTTCACATGGAAACATGCAGGAGGAACGTTTGTCCTCCAGAACACAGACTGTCATCCTACTGCTATAGGCCTGCAGTGGGACATCCCATTATGCACTGGGCTCCTCTTTGCTCTCTTTACTCTCCGTGTAGAAATATAACAGTGTCAGTCGTACTGTGTGTGACGGCTCCAATAATTTCAGCACAGAACAACACACACATAAGGATGCTGTCCCGCAACTGATCTACAATCTAGTCCTCCGAGCCGGAAATCTCGCATGATCAAACGTGATCGAACAAAAATGAAGAAGAACCATGGCACCAACTGGAAAACACAACCCCCAGAGTGGCAGAGGGCGTACATGATGAAGTGAAGATGGTGGTCCTGGGATTATTCTTAACAGAAAAATCTAGAATTGAAAAAAAACAAAAAACGACACACTGGAGACGGCGAGAACACAGACTTCATATCCTCCCTTGCTCCCCAGCCAGCTCGCTCTCTGATTGGCTAGATCAGGAGTCGTCGGCTTTCCACACACACATGAAGATTTCTGGTCATAAATATTGAAAAAGTTCAATACTTCCAATTGTTGGCCACGACCCGTTTCGGAGTTGGGACGAATTCGCTCCTAACACACCTCAGACCACATGATCATTTTATAGAAAAATCTTCTAAGACTTAAGAAAGTTGGCATTTGCTGTCCTTGGTCGGGAAGGGGTAAAAAAAAAAAAAAAAAGCCAGATAATCTTTATGTGTGTACCTGGCCTAAGTTTCGTGGAGGCAGGGGAGAGTAAAATGAATGTCACCGAGCAGATACTAGACTTGTGGTGAAAGACTTGCAACCTTTTGCTACGATAGAAGTGTCATGGTTCTGTGTGTATGTGTGTCTGAGTTTGCAGGTAGGGCTGAGCAGGTTGCCATGGGGATGGAGGGCGGAGGCTGGAGCCACAATTGATACCACCTGCAGCTCATCAGCATGCTCGTCAGCCGGCTTTACTCCCGGCTATTTAGGATCAAGCAGGAGCTCCAGTCTTCGCCAGATTGTCATTCTATGCAGCGTGGTAATCAGGCCTCTTCCTACGATCGATCTCGTACCTTGTTCTTGGATTACTGACCTTGTCATCTCTGATCTACAGCCTAAGACCTTGATCCCTCAGTTAACCTCAGCACCCAGGATTTGGACTACTCATCATACCAAGCCGCCTGGCTGCCTGCCTGCAATTAAGCTCATATCGCCACCACCAGAAACCATCTCTTGGCTACTCCTCCACCATCGGTCTACCTCTGGAACACAGTAAGCTGCTGCCTCAGCAGACATTACCCCGCACCTTCTCAGACCTGCAATAATCCTCTGTCCTCTCATAGGAAGAACCATCCGGACCTGGACCACGCCACAGTACTTATTATTAATAAACATTGTTTGCACTTTCCTCCTTGCCTCTCTGAGTGTTCTGTTTTTGGGTCCGCTTCCTGGTACCACAGCCACAGGCCGTGATAAGAAGCCTGCTAACATTACGTGTGCTAACTGCTGAGTCGGTAGCAGCCTCCAACAAATGATCCGAACCATCACTGTTGTCAGGGATAGAAGAGATAGAGAGAGTTTATATTAGAATTATGATGGAATAACTTCATATGTACATCTATAGAAAATAGCCTCCGCCTGCATCGGTACCGCTGAGTCGGTGGCGCCATTATTCAGCTCTGGAAAACGGGTTGAAAGTCCCTCCCCTTCCGCTACGTCAGCAACATGGCGTCTAGTGGCGTTTAGTGCGCATTGTGTTCATAATTTCACACTAGATTTTTAATCAAGTTTAGGGCAGCATTTGGGTACTTTCAGTGCACTGAGTTTTTTTCACTGAACTCTGCACTTAAATATAGTGTTTGAGGTATGAAAGTGCACTCATTGAGACACACCCATTATTTTAACTAATGCAGCTCTGTTTTATTTATTTCCATGGCATTTTCTGTAGGGAGAAGACTCAACTTAAAATACAACCCCTCAAGCAGTGAGAGTTTCACAAACCTTTTGATCCCAGCTTGATATGAGGTTGAAAGAGCAATCTGATCCCAGACCTGGAACACCCGTAAAGCTATTATTAAATTGTGTTAGTTATTTTGTTAATATTGTAGACTTGCCAGAATTGGCGATGAGGAAGTGAGGAAGGCAGAGGAGTTTGTGCTGCTGATGTGGAAGCATTACTCATCCACACCTGCTGTCTCTAGTGGACAAAGTCCGACCTGCTGGCCAGATACTGTCCAATCCTTCCGAATCTGGCCAAACGTTACACAGTGCAAGACGACAACTCTGCATTCACCAGCACCATCAAAAAAAACGTTTGGAAATATCTTAACAAACGTTACAAGGTAAACTGACTACCGTGTTAAATTAATCGTTACATACATATGAATATCATATATCACTTGGTGATATATTGAGTATACTCACTATATCCTGATACGTTTTACGTAGGATATATAAAATGGCTATATCACAAACATCAAGTATAGAATATCACAGCAGCGTTTGAAGCGTCTGTGTTGGTTTTTCTTCATAGTGCCATGTCTGCTAGCCAGTGTGAAGCTCACCGCACGTGGCACAGAAAACTCTCCTGCACACGTGTGCTGTTGTTTCAGGAGAGACAGGACAAAAAAAGAGAAAAAACGTACGCAGGTAGCTAGCTAGTTTATGAGCATTAAGAGATAGACGTAAATGTGAAACGTCCATTTTAAGCAGTAATTCGCCTCAGAAATGATGACGAGGACACTGATCGTTCAGCTGTGCGTGTTTCCTGATGGACATGTCACACTCACATGCATATATCAAAATAAAAGCTTTATAAAAACACAGTGCTTACTAAAGATTGCTGGGCTGGGTTATCCATACGTGTTTACTGATGATCCCTGTTGCACTGTGTCAAGTAAAACAAGCGCACCCTGAAGAGGGTGGGGACTATTTTATTGATTTATCTAGTATTTTATTGGCTAGAGGACATTTGAAGGACAGCTCATTCAGTAACTCAAGAGAGAGGAAAAAATATCAAAGAGCAGAAGTTCTTAGAGCAGAGAATGTGTCTGAATGTGAAGGAAAGAGATCAAACTGAAGCTCCAGAGATTTGAACCTGCAACCCTAAATCTAGGAAGAGGAGCAGAGGTCTGGAAAGAAGACACAACCAGGGACTTTTACAGTGTGAGAGCAGAGTTTTGAGAGAAAGAGAGCAATGCGATATTTGAGTGTGAAAACAAGAAATCTTGCTCTCAAAGCAAACAATTACGGTCTTGATTGAAGAGGGAAACACCTCCATAGAAAAGAGTTGGGCTGCAGCAGTGGAAGAGCACACAGGCAGCAACAGAAGAGGCATTTCAGTTTGAAAGTAGCTTTGACTTTAGCAGATTTCTGTTGCAAGAAGTTGTTTTGTTGCTCACTGGTTCTTTCATGCTAAATATGTGTTTTTAAAGCTGGGGGAGATACGGAGCCAGGCAGAAAAGGATCAATACAACTATGTGATTCATGCTGTTTTTGGTAAAGGATGATTGTGCAGCTCAGGACAGAGGATTAAATCAAAGAGAAGATCTTATCTAATCCATTGGTTTTCTTAGCGAGGTAATCTATTAAATGGCTTAGATGAACACGATAATTATAAACTGGACTAATTCAGATCACATAATGGATTAGTTTTTACTGCATTATAACTGGACTCTAATGAAACTAATAATCAGACTGTCTGTAACAGTGAATCGGGAGGACTGTGTTGTAAATTGCTGCTGCATAAATGAAGCAGAATAGTCTCATTGCTCCTCTGTCCTCCTTGTCACCTGGAAATCTTAATCTCAATTCTTAAATTTCCCCCCCCGAGAAAAAGAGGGTTCTCAGATCAGCAAGTTATGTTATATTTGGCTCATGTGACTTCTTATTCCAACACAATGCAGCATATGTGTTAAACCACAAGCCAGGGCTGGGATGCACTTGCTGTAAACACAAGTGTACATGGCAACCCTCCACTACGTCTGTGTAAATACTTGCTGCCAATGACGGAAACACAGCGCAGAAAAAACGTGCGATGCTGGAGGTCACCACTAGGGGCAGTACACAGCACTGTGACTTTGAAATAGTGAAAAGGTCAATCTACCGGTCACATTGTATTTCCGGGTCATCAACCCGCAAAACGCTTACAGTCTGTTGCCAACTGTTAAGGAACGAGTGTTTCTCAACGGGGAGGAAACATCACACAGATGCTGGTAGTTGCAGACAAGGTCCAAGAGACGGTCTTTAAAGCTGTTCGCCGTTGTGTTTACCTCAGACCTGAGTGCTTCTAGTGTTCAAGTCAATTATACAACTTGCACATGCGATACGCTACCTGGTGTCAACGCAAGCAGCCCAAGTGCCAAACGAATGCTAGGACGTGTGGCAGCCATGATGCATATGTGTCCTTAACAGCAAGTATATCCCAGCCCTAACAAAGTGGTGTCTGATGCTCTGAAGTGAGGACATCTCTACTCTGATCTGCTCTCCACTCCTCTGCTCAGTGGGAGGAGCTAACATGCAAACAGGAGTCAAATGAGGGGTTAAATTGGTGCAAACTGGCAATAATACAAGGTGACAGTGACACTGCATACATAGTGACC
Source organism: Melanotaenia boesemani (assembly GCF_017639745.1). Lineage (NCBI taxonomy): Eukaryota > Metazoa > Chordata > Actinopteri > Atheriniformes > Melanotaeniidae > Melanotaenia > Melanotaenia boesemani. Next base: position 3,486,342 of record NC_055704.1, read on the forward strand.
TTTGAACCACGCTTTTAATGTCTAACCAGTCACCAAACACAGCATCAATTTACATGTTTTAAATGTCTTTCCATAAATGAGCTGTTCTTAAAGACTAAAAATGCTCTGCGAACACAAGCAGATGTTAAAGCACAGTGACTGATTATGCTCCATCTCAGTGATGGACTTTAATCTGCTGCGTCCTGTACTTCACCGCGTCCCTCGCAGCATTGCTTCATGTTTAACATGCAGATGGGTTTATGACACCATTAGTTCCAGCTTCTGAGGTGAAGAGAACACCAACCTGCCCGAGTCCCTCTGCACTTTATTGATTTTAACTCAGAGGCTTTTAAGAAAAGAGTCGAGCAATACTGGTTCCTCACACTACACGTGACTCCCTCCATGTAGCCCACAGCATGAAGCTTTTTACACAAACACACACCTGAAAGCAACGCGCCTACACACAGGGACGTAGCCAGGGTTTTAGAAATACTGAGGTCCACCACCCGTCATGGCACACACATCTCAAGAGACCAAAATCTATATAAAATAGAAGCAACTTTTGCTTCACACAAATCACTCCCTCTCTCTAATGTCCTCTTTTCTCTATCTATTCTGTCCTTTACTCAGAACATCCTGTCTCCTTCCACATCTCTCCTGCCAGAGTCTGTCAAAACATTTATAGTAAAGTTATCTCCTTAGATTGTCAGTATCCTGGAATAATAAAACATCTCTGTGGTCAGAACTCTACACTGGATGGAATGAAGCCATCAGATTTCGGATGTTGTGAACACAGGAACATACACCTCACTCATGTATCCTTTTAAACACCTTCAGTTAACCAGCTGATTGGTGTTATTGTCAATCAAATATTTTCTGTAATTTTTTTTCTTTTAAGGCTCACAGTGGCTGTCTTACTCCCAGTCCTGTGAATATTTTACTGTAAACTGGTCTATGTAATCATTTACTCTGTAGACAACCTTATCTGGGCCTGATGAAATGATGTGAGGTGGTTTCAGGGACATATTACTATGTTAATACTAACTTATTGCTCATAGCTGAACGCATGCAGCTTTTTACTGTAGCATTTACTGATTTCATTACTTATATCATAAGTAACCATATATATTACAGCACATTGGAACAACATGGGAAAACTTAGTTTTAAGATTACATGAACTCCTATTTGATTATCAGCACAAAAACCTTAAACATAGCAGACAGAAATTCCCTTCCTTTAAATCAGCTACAGTGTTACACAACTCCACCAGCTCCACATATTTTCACTCTGTACCTGGAGAGTACTGGAGTAGGACCAGATAGGACCTGGATGGGACCTGGATAAGACCTGGAAGGGACCTGGATAGGACCTGGATAAAACCTGGATGAGACCTGGATGAGACCTGGATGGGACCTGGATGGGACCTGGATAAGCTCATTAGATGAACACAGCTGTTAAGTTTAAACTGGATTAAATGTTTGTAAAACAGCTGATTGAGTTTTTATATTTGAGTTATGGTGAAAGAAAAGTTTGAAACTGTAATGTAATTGGTATTCAATAATCACTGACAGATGATAAATGGATTATTGGGATAAAAGTAAAAGTAAAGTACCTTAAATACATAATGAGTGAAAGTTTATGATCAAAGGAAAGGTAAAGCAGGTGTTTGTCAGGAGCAGATGTGACAAATTTTTACTGTTTAACACAGGAAATAGAGATGGATGGATGGATGGATAGATAGATTATTATGATAATACAGATGTAGATAAAAATAGATATAGATAATATTTCTATTATAATCCTCTGGTTTAAAAGGCATCTATATAAAGTAGTAAAACCTAATTTGTTGGACATTATGCATCTAGAAGTAGATCCATTTTATGATATAGTTAAATGAAGACAGAATATAGATTATACACAGCACTTTGAAACACCTTGCCGTCTTGAAACATCATACTATGAAAAACAACATAATACAGGTTTTTAAGAAATGCATTGCACCAGTATGCCCTGGTGATTGTGTCAACTGATTCTTATGGTTTGTTCAGCCCTACATGCAGAAGATTATGGTGTCTTTCCTCCATTTAGTTCTATTGAAAACTAACAACTTGCGAGGACCAATATGGCGGCACTGTTGACGTGCGGGAACCAATGGGGACAATATGTCTGGCAGCACCTGTCCTCTTCTTCAGACCACCTCATCACCTCTGCTTCTGTGTTCTGGTTGACTGTCAGATGTTTAAGCAGGTTTGTGGTCCTTCCTGGTTCTGGTGCAGACTTTGTGTCAAACAGCAGCTATTCTGGGTTAGTGATAGTAGTGATGTGCGATACTACTCATTTTCTGCCTGAGCCGATACCAAGTAAAATACAAGCCAGTATCAGCGATACCGATCAGATAACGATACTTAGTACAGAAACTTAATGTGTTTGAAAAATTACTTTCAAAGCAGCTACGCTGAGGGGAAAGGAAGTGGTATTTACATTTTTATAGAAAACTTTGACTCAAACTGAAATTACCAGTAAAATGCAAAATTAAATATATAAATGCCACAATAACTGCTCGTTTGTCAAAACTCACGTATAAAATATTTAGTCACCATCAGTCTAAACAAATGTGAGGGGTTGATGTTATTGTCTTTCTAGCCTACTAAATATTATTCTTTTTTTTTTTTTTTTTAAAAAAAAAAACCCTACAAGGGCAGATTGACTGAATGTTTAATAACACCAGCCTCTGCAGCATCCTTACCGACTGAATCTGGGCTTGTTGAATTGATGTGAGCTGATCTCAGGGACACATTTCACTCCAAGCTGAACTCATCCAGATATTTATTTCAGCATTTTCCTATTTTGTAAGACATGTAAAGTAAGTTGATTTGGATAAAAGCGTCTGCTAAATGACTGTAGAATAGAATATTTTATAACCATATTTAATACTGTACATAACAAAACAGGATGCAATAGTCTTTAGAACGAGGGGACTCCTGTTTGAACATCAACACAAAAGCCTGAACCAGATGAAAATCACTTTCCCAAGGTTTAGCATCAGTGTGCCGCTGCGCCTCTGCGCTGGGGCATTTCACATTTGACTTGGGCAGGCGGAAGAAAAAGTAGTTCCTGCCAACTAGGTATAATTTAGAGAAGATCTTTATATTAAAGTTACTTTCCACTGGATTCCAGTTAATGATAAACTGTACTGTAACCCCAAATCAGTAAAATATTGATATTCTAACATGGAAATCGGTCTGTGTCAGACACATAACCTAACTTGCTGACACGCCCCCCTCCCGCGCCATGTTGGTTGCATCTCTGATATAATCAAGCAACACAACGAGCAGCACTTTAGTTAGCAGTACATTTTAAAATCGTCTACTCAGCAGCCAGTATGGAGGAAAAGAAGAATGATGAGAGGATACCGTACAGGGAAAAGCTTATCAAGGAGGCCCCGGATCGGTTTTTGGCCAAATTGTCAACAATCAATAACAATAACCTTACGACCCCACAGCTAAGGAATGGAGCTCCGATGCTACATTACTACCTCCAACCTCATTGCTGGACATAAGCTACCTTGTTTATGCGATCAGTGTTTACAAGTATGAACAGTTCAGAAACTACAAATCTATGGAAGCTCACAGACATTTCAGGTATGTCTGGGTGCAGGAACTGTACACACTTCCACCGCAGGACTGCACAACACAGGCTGTGTCCGAATGTGCACCCTACTCCCTACATAGTGCCCTGTATAGGGACCACGCCATTTTGTCGGAGTGTCCGAATGTCCAGAGAGAAAAAAGCAAAATTACCCACAATGCATCTTGAAAAGTAGTGAGCATTGATGGTCACTAGGCAGATCAATATAGACCACAATGCATTGCGGGCAGAAGCTCAACATCGCGCAAGGAGGCACAAAAATTGCGCTGCGCGAAATTACCTATAAGAAAACAAACAAAGAATAAAATACAACATAAGGAATAAAAATATTTACACACAACTTTGGATTGGATTTGGAATGGCATCTTGGCGCGGGTTGTGGTTGTCGTGGTGACGGCCGCTTAGTGTCCGAATCACCAAGAGAATGAGTCACTATGTAGTGCAGCCCTATGTAGTGAACGAGGGGTTAGGGAGTAGGGTGGACATTCGGACACAGCCACAGTCTCACTGCAAAGGTAAGCTCACCTGCTGTAAGTGAAGTTATAACTGGTGGTTGGGGTTACTTTTCTTGTGTTGTCTGATTTTTTTTTTAATTATTTAAACTCTGAGCATAAATGATTCATGTGCATTACAATGCTGCAAAAGAAACCACTTCATATTTCTATTACATAACTCAGAAAAAGTTTTAAATGATCTAAATATCCTACCACATTTTCATACAACATAATTACTCAATCTAGCATGTCCGTCTGGCATCAGCCTGTAAACCAGAAACTGTAATAATATAGACATCCTAAATAAAGCAAATGGTTGAACACTGGTGTAAACGGTTGTTGTCTGTCTGCCAGTTTGTGTCTACAGGTCCTGCACTCCCAGCACCTGACTGACTCTCCAATAAAGCTCTGGGTCATCATGGAAGTCTACAGAATGCAGCAGCTAAAGAAGACTTCTGGATCTGCTCTTATTGGTGCAGCTGCCTTTCATCTAATCATCACAACTGCCACCCACCTGATCATCATGGCTACCAGTCATCTACTGATCCTTCAGAGTATTTAGACCACATCCCTCCTTCACTCGACGCCAGAGCGTTGTACCAACCACACTTGGTATCTGGTCTCTTGTATTTTGAGAGGTTCTGTCTAGCTATTGTTTCCTGGTGTTAATCCGTTTTGTCTTCCAGAGAATCCTGTGTAAGCCTTCCAGATCCAGAGCCACGCCTGCACTACTCTACCCCTTCAGACCGAGGATCAGCTGTCTGCCCGCTCGCTGTTTATACTAAACAATTTTTGTCATCAAATAAACCTTTTTCCCTTAGTTCTAGAACTCTGTCTGCATTTGGGTCTGCACATCCACTGCTTTGTGACAGACTGAGAATTTCAATAAAAACTTTCACGAAAAAGTAAAACTGTCCAGCTTCTTATCCAGTTAACAATCATGTTTCAGTGTTTATCTCCACAAGATTTTTAATGTAATTAAAATTTGCCTTTGACACACTTTAATTAAGCCATGTACAAAAAAAACAAAACAAAAAAACAAACAAACACATTTTTGCTGCACAAATAGAAAAAAACCCCAAAAAACTTCCAACTGTCTGACTGTACACACACATCATCGTCATCATGTGTCTCATCCTCTGATCAGCTGATCATCATCTCCAGCCTTATGTGTCTCTGGTCGGTAGCTGACCGCTTTCCTCTCCAGCATCATGTGTTCTCTTCATGGTCTGTAGCTCTCCAGTATCTGCATCCTGGTGGGCTCCATCTCTGCTGCTTGCAGCGTCTCTTTCCTCAGCTGATCCATCTTCTTCGTCTTGCAGAGCGTGCAGAGTTTGTGGGTGTAACTGATGTGTGTCCTAGAAGCAGGGATGGTGAACAATCTGAGCCTCCATCATTTCTTAAGCTGGTTGACCTGCAATCACATATTTGGTGTTATTAAAGTAGTTAACATTGGATGCTTCCATTACATTTTACAATCAGAACCACTTAATCCAACCAGTTAACCATCCCATCAGATCTCACAGAGCACTCCTGGTATTTACCTTTATCTTTAAAATCCTTCACTCTTTGATGTTTTGATATAAAGATGATAAAATAAAATAAACATTGATAAAAGACAAACAGATGAACCCGTTTCTATTTCCCTCCCTCTTTGCCTCTAGTTTACAAGTGAAGTTAGCCAATGTGAATATAGCGACTTTAAAAAGCCAAATAAAGTATATTCACTAACATTACTTACACAATAAAAACATCAACAAAAACTCTCCTACTTGCCTTTATAAAAATGCTGAGAGCAAACATGTATGAAGGGAGATCGTGGTGAAAATGATGTCCTTCCCTCACCGCTGCCACCCAGGCCATCTAACGCCTCAGTTACTTCCTCAACCTGCTGTCCAAAGCCTTTTTTTAAAAGTGGAAAACCGAACAAATCTAACGTCGGGGCTACTCTTCTACCGTTTTTAATCGTGTGACTTACTATGGCAGTCTTTCACACAACACGAGACTCCCATTTTATCAAACATTATAACGCAGCAAAGACATGAACAGCTGTTTACAAGGAGGATGCAACCAACATGGCGATCGACTGCGACTATCCCGAGTGTGACGTCAGCTGACACAGACCGATAAGATGGCATCGGTGGTATTGATAATTTGGTATCGGTCCGTACCTCACAACTATTGTTCTAAAGGAAGCTGGAAGTCAAAGCTAGCTGGATGTTTTTCCTGCTTTCTACAGAAATGTCCAAAACCAGTTTTATTATGTCTTTTCCAGAAGGAAGCCGACAAAGTCCTGGTAGGTCCTATAGCCTTTCATCTTTTTCTCTGAATTGAAATGTAGGATTTACACTGGACGAAAAGCACAAAGATACAGAGCAATCCGATGCCACTATCTGTTCGTAACTGTCACAAATATGGATAAACTATGGGAAAATCCCCACCGCATCCCTCACAGATCCTATTTTTAGATCTCCCCGGATCTGGACCACTAAATATCCAAAAATCTGGATATTCATCCGCGAGGTATCAGGAAGACGGGTATTGATCCTTCACGGATCCAGTTTTAGATTTCCCCGGATATGAATCCCTATAAATCATGTAAAATACAAAAATCCGGATTTTAATCCGCGATGTATCCGGAAGATGCATTTGCTCTCTTCATACTTACTGCATTACCGCATCTTAGGCGGGTCATGTTTACAGATCAGGGGAAATACATTGAACATCCGTGACGGATGCTCGCCGGATATTCACAGAGTTTTCATTAGTGCAGTAGAACTGATGTCTGATTTAATGGTTCTCTTCATTAATTATATCGTTTGGCCTGTAGCCCAGTAGGGCTTGTTGCGAAAATAGTGGTCTGGTCCAGACCATGGTCCGGACCACTGTGATGAGTCATCCCTGCCACTAGGAGACATTTAAATCAGTGATAGCTACTTACTATACATTTCAGATACCAATATAAGAAAAATTTTAGTATTATTTTTCTTTTTTTTTTATTACATTTTTTAAGGAAGAACAAAATTTATCATAAATAAAAAAGCCATTTGGTAAAATAATATGAAAAATGAATCATTAGTAGGTACCATTCAAATTAATTTGTTAAAAGCCCTTTTCTTGTTTGTTGTGTTTTTTTTTTTTTTTTTTTTTTTTTACAAATTTTCACAGTTTCATAAAATGGCCTGTAAGACCCAAAGTCTAGGAAACACATTTTAAAATTGTTATATTCTCTTCTACAGTCATTTAGCAGATGCATGTATCTAAAGCGACTTATATTTGAGAGTAAGAACAACACAAGCAAGAACTCAAACAAGATGGGACGTCATCATTAAGTGGTAGTCAGACTGCTTTGAGTCCAGTTGGACCAAGATGCTGTCATGTAGTTCTAGAGGCAGTGCATATAATTTTTTTTTTCTTTTCAGTTTTAAATAGTTTTTGTAAGTCATTTTCTTTAAATACACGATCACGATTTTATCAAACAATATCAACTTGGGCATAAGTGCACGCAGCTTATTCAATACTTGTTTGAGCCAAAGAGCTAGACAAATCTTTCTAACTCATTCTGAGTACAAGACATAAGCAAATTGCGGAAATGCTCCTTAAACAACTGAGTTTTTAGCTTGCTTTTAAAAGTGGATGAGGACTCTGCGGATCAGACGGAGTTTGGTAGATTGTTCCACCACCGGGGGACAACAGAGAAAAGTCTAGCTACTGATTTTGCACCACGTTGTGGTGGGAGCACTAGGTGTTTTTTTTTGCTGGCAGAGCATAACTGTGGAGAGGGAGTGTAGCTCTGAATTAAGGAGTGAAGGTAGACCGCAGCCGTTTGGGTTATTGTTTTGTAAGCCAGAAGCAGAGCTTTGAATTTGATGCGTGCTATTTTTTTATTTAGGAAAATAAAAAATAAATTTAGCGGAAAAATGTTGATAATATATTTCCATTTATGTCCAGAAAGTCCTTTACAAAGACAATGCCTTTTTCATATCAATTCTGTTTAAATATTGGCTTCCCATTAATGGTTATCACTCTATTATTCTGTAAAGTGGAAGCACTGTGTGAAAATTTGTAAAAAAAAAAAAAAAAAAGCTTTTAACGAATTAATTTTAATGATACCTACCAATGACTCAAAATCTAATTCTCTAATGCTTCATTTTTCATATTTGACTAAATGTCTTTTTTATGATGAATTTTGTTCTTCCATAAAAAAGTAAAAAAATAAAATAAAATAAAATAAATAAAGAATAATAATGATAAAATTAAATTTCTTATATTGGTATCTGAAATGTATAGTATGTAGCTACCACTGATTTAAATGTCTCCTAGTGGCAGGGACCACTCATTACAGTAGTCCGGACCATGGTCTGGACCAGACCACTATTTTGACAACAACCCCCTCTCCTGTAGCCTTTCATGTAAAAGTACTGACCTAGTTCTTATCTTTTAAGATCTTATCAGGCATGTTAAAATCACCCAGTCAGTTTCAAACATCACAATCATAATGTGACAGTCTTTAATCTTGGTTTGTGTACCATCATCATGTTGTACAAATCACTTGACCAAATTACACATTACTATTTCAGTAAGCATTTATAAAATGGCATTGTCAGATTAAACTGTATAAATTATATAATTTGTATAAATTTATATAATTAAAGCACACAGTTTTGTTTCAAATAAATGGTTCTGATCCCTCTTGGAGGCTGCCTCTGGCTGTATACGCCACTGGGCACTCTCCGGCACACCATCCTGGAGGACATCTTTTGTCGGTCAACGAGGTGGCGCTGAAGCCTTTCTAATATGTTTTACAGCAGCCCAGTTGAAGATTTGGGTATGCCCTTATTCTTTGTATGCCCTTAAAGGTCTTCTGCCTGAAGCAGATTATAATATCTGAAAGTGTTTTGTCTCTGCTGCAAGGACTCTTTGTTCTCGGATTGTATCAACAAGTCAGCTGAATGATGCACACAGATGTCTCAATATGCTTTTGAGCACAAATATGGAAGAGAGTGGTGTACCATAAACTTTCACCTTCATTTGCACGTAAAATCATGTATCATAGCATTGATTTCCAGAATGTTTAAGGTCATAGCTGAGCATACTGTGGCTGAGGCTAAATAGGTCAAACAACACAGTAATAGATACTGTTACAGTCAAAGTCAGTCATGTTCTGTTTGGGAAGTAGGTTTTGAAGCATTTTCCTGTGCAACATACCTCCCACTGAAAAGAATCATTGGCCGTTGTGCCTATACCAAGACTAATGTTAGGTTTTCAAGAATAAGGGAGGAAACTGTAGACATTGTTGTTCCACTGTCATCACTGAGATTTTTTTTTTGTTTGTCTACCCTTTTTTAAATGATTTTGGAATAAGATTTGTTGTTTCTCACAAAATATGTAACAAACCATATTTTCAATATTAATTTTTTTCTTAACTGTCCACCATTGTAGCATTTGTAGCATTGTATTTTTAATATTCTCATAAAGAAAGTTGACTGAAGTTGACTGCATGGCTACTTCAAGTCATTTTCTTATTTTTACTCAGCATCTCTGAACTAACAAACAATTTTAAATCAGAATAGGTCTTTATTGCAAGGCAAGGCAGTTTATTTGTATAGCACATTTCATGTACAGGACAATTCAAAGTTCTTTACATAAAACAAAGACATTACAGATATTTAGAATAGTAAAAGGCATCAACACATAATCACAATTAAATAATAATTTACATTAAAATGATTAAAAGATAAGTTAAAAAAAAAAAAAGTTGCCGTGCAGATTTCATGCATAGGCACATGAGAAAAGAAATGTTTTTAACCTGGATTTAAAAATGTCTACATTTGGTGAAAGTTTAATCTCCACTGGCAGTTTGTTCCATTTGTTTGCAGCATAACAGCTAAATGCTGCTTCTCCGTGTTTAGTCTGGACTCTGGTTTGGACTAGCTGACCAGAGTCTTTGGATCTAAGAGCTCTGCTAGGTTTATATTCTCTGAACATATCACAGATGTATTCTGGGCCTAAACCATTCTGGGATTTGTAAACGATCGGAAGGGTTTTAAAATCTATTCTGTGACTGACTAGAAACCAGTGTAAAGATTTCAAAACTGGTGTGATGTGTTCAGATCTCTTAGTCTTGGTTAAAACTCTAGCAGCAGCGTTTTGGATGAGCTGCAGATGTTTAATGCTCTTTTTAGGAAGTCCTAAAGACCATTACAGTAATCCAGCCTACTGGAGATGGATGCATGGATGAGTTTCTCTTGGTCTTTCTGGGAGACTAAACTTTTAATTCTGTTGATGTTTCTGAGCTGGTAAAAAGCTGTCTTAGTGACAGCTTTGATGTGGCTGCTGAAAGTCAGATCTGAGTCTATCAACACTCCCAGGTTATGAACTTGATTGGTGATTTTAAGAGCCCGAGTCTCCAGGTGTTTACCAATGCTGACCCTCTTCTCTTTGCTACCAAACAGAATAATCTCAGTTTTGTCTTCATTTAATTGTAATTCTCCTTCATCCAGGTGTTTATTTGCTCCAGACACTGACACATTAAGTCTATTGGACTGCAGTCATCTGGTGACAGAGACACATAAAGTTGTGTATCATCAGCATAACTTTGATAACTAAAGCTATAGTTCTGTAATATTTTACCCAAAGGGAACATATACAAGTTGAACAGAAGAGGTCCAAGGACTGACCCCTGGGGGACTCCACAAGTCATGGCCACTCGCTCGGATTCATAGCTGCCGATCGTAACAAAATAACTCTGGCCTTCTAAATAGGACCTGAACCAGTTAAGAACCGCTCCAGAAAGTCCAACCCAGTTTTCCAGCCTGTGCAACAGGATTCTGTGATCTGCGTCTCCCCGGGACCAACGGTCCACACATATCCTTCCGCCCAGGAAAAACAGTACATTTCATATATACATGACATCAATTAATCTTACAGAACTTGAGGAAACATAAGTCACACTGCACTATCTTTAGTGACTTGGGAAAAATGCCTGATGCCAGTGAGCTGTTTACTATCAGTAGGAGATCACTTTCTACTGAGGTAAAAACTGGTTTTAAAAAGTTGGATGGTATCATGTCCAGAGTGCATGTTATTGATTTCAAATGCCAAACTGTTTCTTGTAGGATTTTTAAATCAACCATTTTAAATTGCAACATAACATCAGAATTATTTCCGGGTTTTAGACACAGAATAATTTTCTTGTTTGATGGTGTGGAATTATCATTTTGCCTAATTGTTTTAACTTTTTGGCTAAAAAAGTTTGCAAATTGGTTGCATTTCTCAGTGGAAAGTAGGGCTGCTCGATTATGGGAAAAATGATAATCACGATTATTTTGATTGAAATTGTGATCTCGATTATTTAACACGATTATAGATAAGCGGTTTGGGGGGGGGCATTTGAAGTGTTTAGTTTACTGTGGTAATACCGACTAGTTTCTTTCCACCAGGTCCCCATAGCTATTGTTTGTCTCAGACCAGCAGCTATGTTCCGTTTGGTGTGATCTGTGTTAATTGAGAAAAAAGTTCTGTTTGTTTATAACGTTTGTCTCTCTGTGACTCTGGGAGCTGGTGGATTATTTAGTTGCGCCTCTATTTTTTTGTGTTGCGTCGCAAGCCCCCGTGTGCACGTCTGTGTGCATGAGCGCAACATTTTACATGCATGACTGTCGCCTGTCACTTGGCTGGAGGAGGGCAGCGATTTTCGCTTCCTCGCTCAAGTTTACATAGAAAATGACGCCGCCTCCTGTGTGTCCAGGTGTCTGCAACTCGTTCTGAATAAAACTAAAGCGGTCGGGGCTGTGGGAGGAGTCTGCTGCAAAGCGCTGCAATGACAGCTGCGCTCGATTTGAAAAAAGCACAAATTGATGGACAAAAAATAATCGGACCATTGCATTTTTATGATCGTTGAAAACCCAGATCGTTAATCATTTCAGATAAATGCAGCTCTCTGGCCTTGCACAGCTCATTGTTATAGGCTTTGTTTGTACAGCTCATAGTAAATTTTAAGTTTATTTTTCCGCCATTTCCGCTCAGTTTTTCTGCATTCTCTTTTTAGGCTGGTAACCACAGTGGTGTTTCTCCATGGCGTTTTCTGTTTGCTCAAGTTGCTCTTGATTCTTATTGGTGCAACAGCATCCATTACATTCAAGATTTTCAGATTGAAATTATCCAGGAGTCCATCAACTGACTCTGCACTGGTTGTTGGTAACATAGCTATGGCCTCCACAAACTCAGCACTTGTTCTTTCATTAATGTACCTCTTCCTAACCGAGGAGCAGGTTGGTTGGACATTCTGAGTGATCAGTAAATCAAACAAAATAAAAAAATGGTCAGAACTGGCAAAGTCAGTGACCACAACAGAAGAAATATCAACACCCTTTGAAATAACCAGGTCCAGAATGTGACCTCAAATTTGGGTCGGTTGTTTTACATGTTGCCACAAACCAAACATCCAATATGGAACAAAATTCCTTGACATTATCATTCGTCATGTTTTCTATGTGAATGTTAAAATCCCCAGTTAAGATGAAATGGTTAAAATCAGTAGCGATAACTGACAATAAGTCAGAAAATTCATCAATAAAATTTGCACAATGTCCTGGACGTCTGTAGATGATTAGAAATAGGATTTTAGGAATGCCCCTTAAAATAAAACTAAGATATTCAAAAGGAGCAAAATCACCAAATGAAATTTCTTTACACTGGAATGAATCTTTAAATAAGGCAGCTTCTCCTCCCCCTTTCCTCCCGTTTCGACATTTATTCATAAAACTAAAATGAGGGGGTGCTGTTTCATTAAGAACTGTAGCAGTTGTGCCTTCTGTTAACCATGTTTCTGTCAGAAGAAGAAAATCTAAACTGTGAGTAATGATGAAGTCATTAACTAACAGTGACTTGTTGGACAGAGATCTAACATTAAGTACAGCAGCTTTATGAAGTTTACACTGGTCTCTGTTGTATTCTGAGTTGTACAAGGTACAGTTAACAGATTAGATCGATTCACCCCACAAGCTGACCGTGTTCGATTCCTTATTTTACTAACTAACACAGGAATCCTACTGGGTCCAGGCTTGATCTCAGAACAGCTGTCAGTAGTAGCAAAACTACAGCAAGTACAATGAATTTGTCTTGGGGTTACCAAAAACAATAAATGGGAAAAAAAACACACACACACACACACACACACACACACACACACACACACACACACACACACACACACACACACACACACACACACACACACACACATACTTGTTTTTCCAGCCACTTGTGGATGTGATTTAAGACCTGAATTTGTGAGACTGATGGGGACATAACTTTCTAAATTACCTAAAGGCCTGGTTTTAGCTTGGAAAATTTTTTAGGGACACTGGAATACCAAATATCAACTTAACCATACAAAATTGCAAATTTGTCAGGTTTGTCATCCTGGTGGGGACGTGTCCATTTTGTTTAATCACCGACTACCACAAGGTGGCACTGTTAAGTTCATCTTTACAAAACATTTATATACATACATACATAAGGACCTGATATGAACAATGGGAGTTTTTTATGAGTCAATAAAGAACTGAGTGAAAGATAGTAACAGTGCTGGGCTGGTTGGAGTGTTCAAATCCCTGTTGTGAGTCCGGTTAGAACTCCAAAGAATGAGTCGGCTTTACTTATGCAGGGTTTATTAAACCAACTGAGTTTTACAGTCTGTCCCTTATACACACTGGAGGTCTTGGTTGTGTGGTTCTAAAACAGAAATAAAATAATATCAGCACCTAACTAATACAAACACAGGTGCAGTTGCAACATAAAGGCACAAAGTATGCAGTTTCTACATGAACACAGCTGCTTGGTAGCAAGCGTAGCCTGCTCATGTGAACAGCGCATGGCATCAATTAAGCGAATGAACCAGTATATTTAACAAATAAACTGTCTTAACATCACTTAGCATCACTTACTGGATTTCACGCACACATATCCAAGTGAGGTTACCAACAAACTGTAAACTAAGACTTAAAGAAAAGTCACAGTAAACTTAGGACGGTAAAACTCCTCTTGTAGTCTCCTCTTTCTCTCCACTCTGGCCTGACAAGCTGCTCATGAGTAGTCTAGGCTCCGCCCCTTAAAGGGCCAGAATGTCAGTCCTTTAGGCAGCCTTTTCCACAGCCGCCCCCATATTCACCTGTGAATATGAACAACTAAAAGGGGTTGACTGAAGGGGTGATTAAGTGTCCTTAGGCAGAGCGGGCAGGCTGACAAGTCTAGCTACTGGACGGATGTAGGTTCTCCCCTTCACAGTTACTTCGACTGATCTGATCCGTGTGTCTGATCCAGAGAAAACCTGCGAGACTTTACCCACAGGCCACAGGGCCCGTGGTAGCTGGTTGTCCACAATCATGACCACGTCTCCCACTTGTAGATTGGCTGATTCAGTCCGCCACTTCTGGCGTGCTTGTAGTCCAGGCAGGTAGTATCTCAGGAAATGTTGCCAGAAATGGTCAGCCAGTATTTGGCTATGCCTCCATCTCCTCTGCCCGAGAGTGTCCGGGCCTTCATAGACGACTTGGGGCAGTGAGGCATCCCGCCGCCCCATGAGGAGACAGTTGGGTGTAACGGGGTCAGGATCCGCTACTTCTGATGAGGTGTAGCCTAGGGGCTTGGAATTGAGCATCCCCTCAATCTCGATCAGAACGGTAATTAACACCTCCTCAGTCACTGTTTGGGCCCCAATAGTGACACAGAGAGCCGTCTTTAGTGACCGGATTTCCCGCTCCCAGCACCCTCCGAAGTGTGGGGATCCAGGGGGGTTGAAGGCAAACTGGATTTGCTGGCAAGCTAGCTGCTCTTTGAGTTTTGGGTGAAGTTCTTGGAATGTCTCCTGTAGCTCGCGTTCTCCTCCTCGAAAGTTTGTCCCCTGGTCACAGAGTATCTCCTTGGGTTTCCCGCGCCTAGCTATAAAGCGTCTTAGGGCCATCAGAAACGCATCCGTGTCCATCCTGGGGATCAGGTCAAGATGAACTGCCCGGGTAGTGAGGCACTTAAACAATATTCCCCACCTTTTCTCATGCCTGCGTCCGATCTTGATTGTGTATGGTCCAAAGCAGTCTACACCTGTGGAATAGAATGCCGGTTTGAAGAGGCGCAGTCTGGCTGAAGGGAGGTCTGCCATCCGGGGTGGATTCGGGTGACCTTTCCACTTTCTGCACTCAGCACAGGATCTTTGATGGCGGCGTACAGCCTCCCTTCCACGTAGCACCCAGTATCTCCTTCTGATTTCAGCAAACACCCTTTCTGGTCCTGGATGCTGGAGCTTCTCATCATAATCCTGAATGAGGAGTCGGGTCAGAGAGTGTCCGGGATCAAGAACAATGGGGTGCACCTCATCTCCAGCCAGAGCAGGACTACGGCGAAGGCGGCCTCCAACTCGGATGAGCTCTGTGTTCTCATCATACTCAGGTGCAAGTAGTAGAAGGCGACTGGATTTGGCAACTGGTTTGCCAGCTTTTAACTGGGTGACTTCCTCCGGGAATGACTCGTTTTGGGCTTGTTGTAGGGCTTGGTATTCAGCAGCAGCATAGGAATCAGCAGTGAGAGAGTGGTTAGCCTCAGCCGCCCCGTGAAGTTGATATGCAGTGGCCTTTAGGAAACTGTCCCATGTCTGGAACTGTGATGGATCTGGAACAGTAGAACTGGACATCGTTAGACCAATAACATGTCTTCTCAACTCACCTTCAGAATCGCTCTGGGGTGGAGGTGGCAGATCTGGCCAGTCACTCTGAGCTAGTTTCAGGAATGCCGGCCCAGCACTCCATCTACTGCCTTGGCTAATCTCTTGGAGTGTGAGGCCACGAGTGATGTCGTCTGCCGGATTGTCTCGGGAGGGCACATATCTCCATGTGGTAGCTTCAGTCAGCTCTTGTATTTCCGCCACCCGAGTGCCCACGAAGACCTTATATCTGCAGGAGTCCGATCCCAACCAGGTCAAAACTGTGGCCGAGTCAGACCACAAAGTACAATGACGAATGGGAAGGGTTAACTCAGTGCTGATAACCTTGTAGAGCTGGGCACCTGTTAAAGCAGCACACAACTCTAAACGTGGGATAGATTGCTGCTTCTTGGGGGCAACACGAGACCGAGCAGCAAGGAAGGCGACCTCAATTTCTCCCTCTGGACTCTCTGTCCTTAGGTAGGCAACTGATCCATATGCCTGTTCAGAGGCGTCACAGAATACATGAATGTCCCGTGTGCAGCTGGTTTGGTCCAGGATGGGGCTTGTGTAGCACCTAGGCATTGTTACCTCATGCAAGTGTTCCAACTCTGCTTCCCATTCATGCCACTTCTGCAGGAGTTCCGTGGGGAGTTGTGGGTCATCCCAATCTCTGTTCTTCTCCCACAGATGGCGCACAATCACTTTGGCTCGGGTGGTATAAGGCACTACATAGCCAAGAGGGTCGTACTGGCTAGCTAAAACTCTAGATGTTCCTCATAGTAGCCACTGAGCAATCAACATGTCTGTGTTTGTAAGTGAGGGTGTCCGACTTACAATTCCAGTGCAGTCCGAGGGCTGGCTCTTGGAGGTCGGGCACACTTTGACTGAGCCACAACTCACAACTTGACGATCTGAGGTCTGGAGGAAGATGATCGATGACGCCTGCCTTGTTGCTTGCCCACTGCCTCAGTTCGAATCCCCCATCAGCCAGAAGGTGGCGGAGTTTGTCAACAAGACTCTTAGCGGCTACTGGGCAGTTGAGACTCTGCAAACAATTGTCCACATAGAAGGATTTGTTGATGACCACCCGCACATCTTCTCCTGGCTGACTGTGGTCGGTGACATGTTTCTGCAGAGCAAACGTTGCGCAGCAAGGGCTGCAAGTGGTTCCAAACGGAAGTACATGCCACTCATAAACGGCAGGGGGGTCTTCTCGCTTCATGTCCCGCCACACGAACCGTAGCAGGTGTCGATCTGCAGGTAGGAGCCTCACCTGGTGGAACATACCTCGTATATCGCTGCTGAAAGCCACAGCATGTTCCCTGAAGCGTAGCAGTACTGCTAGCAGCGGAGGGCCGAGAGTGGGACCTGGTAAAAGGAGCTGGTTGAGGTTATGGCCATGGTATTGGAATGAGCAGTTGTACACTACCCGATTCTTCTCATTGTGTTGGACCATATGGTGGGGTATATACCAAGCTTCAGGGCTGTTCTCCACTTGGTAGTCCGACAACTTCTTTACATAACCAGCCTTTACAAGCTTCTCAATCTCCCCCTGATAGGCAGCAGCTTGTTCTGGGGATTTGCTTAAGCGCTTCTCTGTCCCTCGCAGGAGTGGCAACACTGCTTCCGGAGTGGCTTTAAGTAAAGGCATGTTCTTGACCCGAAGGAGGGGTGTGGCATAACGCTCAGTGCCATCGACATTAACTCTTACTGTCTGTTCTTGAAGGAGTTTAACAGCTTCCTGGTCCTGTCGTGACCTGACCGCTAACTTTTCACTGCGGTAAGGGAGTACATCCATCTGCCATAACTTCTCTACACATGAAAGCAGCTCTGTGTGTGACGGTGCAGACGTGAAGAGACAGTAACTTGCGTTAGGACTGGACATAATGGCTTGGGCTGGTCCCTGTAAGGTCCAGCCGAGGAGTGTCTTTACAGCTGCTGGCCCGCCGGGTGGTCCTAGTCTGACTGGCTCTATAGGTGTAATGAGGTGGGTGTAGTCGGCGCCAATCAGTAACATGGGACGGACTTTGTTTAGAGGTGGGAGGGGCAAACCTGACAGGTGTTTATACTTCTGCTGGAGAGAGACAACTGGATGGGAATGCTCTGCTAGACTCAGTTGCTCGGCGGTGAAGGCATGTTGGATACTGTACACCTTGTCAGGATTAGCTGCTGGAGATATGGAGAAAGACACAGTCGCCCCTTGGAGCTTCTCCACTTCCTGTCTGACTGTACGAAGAGCTAACACCTCTTTAGTTCCCTTGAGACCCAACTGTTTGGCAGCAGACTGAAGCAGTATTGTCCGCTCAGATCCATCATCTAAAATAGCATACATCTCTAGAAATTTGTCACCGTTTCTCAGAAACACCTTAATGATCTTCAGTAGCACTTTACAGTCATAGACTGGGCGGTCCACATACATGATTTTGTTGGCAGTGTTTACCAGGCAGTTCTCTGGTCGTGGTGGAACCGGTGCCTGTTCCCCCTCTTCCCTCTCATTCACCTCGTGCAGCACTAGCAGGTGTTTTCGACCACAGGTCTTACATGGAGCTTTAAGAGTGCACTTTGCAGCATGATGATTACGTCCGCAACGCCAGCACTTATTATTCACTTTGATCCATGTCCCCTTTTGTTCTTTAGTCAAGTCTTTGAAGTTGGAACAGTTGTTCAGAAAATGCTTATCATTGTCGCAATAGGGACAGTAGGCTGTGAACTTCTTCCCTTTCTTAGACTTGTCGGCGGGATATTCGGGTGCAGATGGTGCTGGTGCAATGCTTGATCCTGCAGCCTTCTCGGTGCTCAGGAGGATAGTAGCAGACTTACTTGGGTGGTTAGGAGTGCGTCTGGTATCACACTTCTTGTTACATGACTCCTCTTTCTTAGGGGGCTTAATGCTGTCTTCCTGAACTTCGAGCTCATATTCCAGCCAATCAGCAAAGTCAACGAGGGTAGGAATGGCCAGCCTCAGGGGGTGGATAAATCTCTTAAAGCTGGCGTTGAGATCGTAAGGGAGTTTACTTAGCAGCCGAGAAACGTGAGAGCCACAGGTTAACTCTACTTGGCCGCTCTGCCCCAATTGTTCTAACATGCCAACTAGGGACCGCACATTGAGGGCAAACAGTCTGAAGCTCTTAACATCACCACTGCGTATATTAGGACCGTCCATTAACTCAATCCTTTGTACAGCAAGCTTATGTGGCTGTCCATACATCTTAGTTAGAGCCAGCATCGTATCTGTGTAGGGCTGCCAGGAGTTAGAATAGGAGTCTGCCACGAGAGAAGCTTCTTCACACTTAAGGTGATCTGTGAGGATCTGATATTTGTATCTCTCAGTAGCATCCTCTGGTAACAGATTCTCCAAAGCAATTTTCATACGTGTAAACTCTCTGGGGTTTGGTGATGTGAGGTTGGGGATGGTGGGCTTTGGCCCCCTGTATGTGCTCTCTCTTCGTGGCTCGTCAGAGTAGGGAGTTCGGGGAAATGAAGAGTCTCTGCCTGGATAGAATGGAGCACCCTGCTGAGGTGTGGCTGCATAATATGGATCATAGGTACGACCTCCGGAAGCCTGGGAAACTCTAGGTCGAGCTAAATCTTGTGCCGGGTTTCCTGGGGGGCTGAATGTTGGATACTGTGGCTTTTGGTAAAATAAGGAATTGGTTGGTGGTTGGGAGTGTCCATAACTGCCACCGTATACTACCTGGGGTAAAGGAGGTGGGGGCAAAGGCTGATGGGCTGCTGGCTGGGTCTGTAAAGCAACCATCAGGCTCTGAAACTGTTTACGGAGCTCAGCATTCTCCTGACGCATCTCTGTATGAGCAGCATGAAACTCAGAAACTTGGCTGTTCTGCTGCCCCTTGGTGGCTTGCGTCCTAGATTGGTGAAACACCCGTTCTTGCTCCTCCACGTCCTCCAAGTTCACCGTATCGAAGCTCTGGCTGACTGGTGGTGATGGTGATCCAGTGGTTGGATGCTCTGACATTGCGGGCTCCACTGATGGTGGAAATCTACCCGGCGTTCCCGGTCCACTCAGGTCGTAATCCAACAAATAGGAAGGCACTGACACGTTTCGTTTGGGTCGGGGGTATGTTGTAGCTGACTCTGGGTTCTGCATCTTCAAACAGTGAATTGACAATCCGGCTCGAAGGACCATTGAAAGATAGTAACAGTGCTGGGCTGGTTGGAGTGTTCAAATCCCTGTTGTGAGTCCGGTTAGAACTCCAAAGAATGAGTCGGCTTTACTTATGCAGGGTTTATTAAACCAACTGAGTTTTACAGTTTGTTGGTAACCTCACTTGGATATGTGTGCGTGAAATCCAAACTGTAAACTAAGACTTAAAGAAAAGTCACACTAAACTTAGGACGGTAAAACTCCTCTTGTAGTCTCCTCTTTCTCTCCACTCTGGCCTGACAAGCTGCTCATGAGTAGTCTAGGCTCCGCCCCTTAAAGGGCCAGAATGTCAGTCCTTTAGGCAGCCTTTTCCACACTGAGTGTGGAAGAGTGCATTATGTTTGCTTTTTTTGTTAAAAATATAATGTAACTTTTCTGTACCTAGTATCTTGTGTACTGCCCATTGATACATACTGGAATTCACTTTAGTGTTTTATATGAAACATTTTATTGCACAATCCCGTAGTGCACAAATTCCAACATTTAAATATTCAAAAAGATGCATTCAAGACAACATTCATATGGATAAATGAAAAATGAAAAACTAAAAATGTAGGTATACTTGAATATGTATCTAGAAATTAAAACACTATGTATATAATGTATATATACTACTGAACTGTAGCTGTGACGAACGTCCAAAACTTCAACTCTTCAAAAATCCCAAACAGAACAGGTATGGTTGTGGCACAAAGAAATGGCCCATTCCACAGTAAGGTCATCGCTTACCTTCTTTTGTAAGTCTTTCGTTTTAATGCATCTATGCAATTTTTTATATAAAACTTCACTCCCTGCCATGTCCTGCCTTGAAGTGCTACTGGTGAGGCTTCAATATACTTCATACACTGGGCTTTTGCCAGGAACCCTTCCAGACTCAGTGCAGTCCATCAGAGTTTTCTCCACTGCCTGGATTTCTTATTGGTTCCACTTCAGTCTCTTCATTTGTGATAATCCTGAAAAGTTTTTAAAGTTACTTTATGTTCTACAAATAATGAAAAATACTTCAATCCATGTGACAGGGCAAGTTATGAAGTTATAATGAAAACATTTATTTACCACAGCAGTACACTATATTAAAAGTATTATTTGCTGTTTGGGGGTGGGCGGTTGGATTACAATAATAGTTGGCAATTGGCTAAGTTTTACCAGCACTTATATGAGTGGTAATTCTGCAAAGTACTTCACAAGAATGGATGATTAAGGTCAGATGGACGCTCATAAATCTGCAGTGCAATTGTCTAATATATCAGACAATCCCAAAGGATTTTACAAAGAGTAAATTTTTGAGTGATTTGATGGTAGGAGAAATGAGTTGTCTGATTTCAGAGAGCACTAATATAAAGTGGGGTTCTATAATGGACAAAACCCAAACCTGATAAAAAGTTGATCAACCAAACTACCTTAGATGATGTTCATGGTGACATCACTGGAGAAGAAGGCAAAGAAAAACTGAAAACAAACAAGGTAAAGCTTTTGAGGGCATGCAGTCAAATGAAAAACATAAACTAAAGTGTTATGTGTAGAGACACATAATCTGGTCATCACCAGGTTGTAAAATAAGAAAATCTCAGCTGAACACTAATAAAGATATTGTTAAGAATTGTTTATTAATTTCTCTTCAGTTTAGTTTGATAAGATATAAAGGAAATAGAAACAGGTTTACACCTGTTAAAGTATTTAATGAACAGTTCAACAACAAGCAGAGTGACTGTTTTTGTTCACAAGAGTTGACTTCAGTTTGAAGTCAACAAGTGTTCAGTTTGAAAGATGTCTGTCTAGGAACATTTCTGAAGCTTCTGCCAATCATAATCTCCAAGAAGAAAGAGAAAGTACCTTCAGTTGTGTTGGAACCGCCAGACACTTCTGTGGCCACCGGTACTTCATCATCTGATATTTCTGTTAAAAACAAACAAAATCAAAACACAATTTTGAGAAAATAATCAGGTAGTATATGAAAAGTATAGAAGCCAAAAGAAGAATTCCTTAAAGTTGGACAATGTAACTTTCCAACCTTAAAACTCACACTGACAATTATGTACATTCCTGGAACTGTTGTCTGGTAACGTCCTGAGGCGGAGAATCCAAAGCCCATTTTAGTTTCAGGATGCTGCATGACTTTCAGTGTTGGGCATGTAACTTAAAAAAAAAAAAAAGTAATACATTATAGTTGTTACTTCCTGCAAAAAGCAATGGCATTATCAAGGTAATTAATTTTCTGGGAAAGTAACTACTCCATTACATTTAAAAAAATTATCAAATGTTCCCTTTAACAGAATTTCAAATCCATCAGCATGTTTATTTATTTATAATAAAACTCAATATTAGACCTGACTAATGGATGAAATGGAAACCTGGTGGAATAAATTACTAACAGAAAAATCATGGACACTGACCTCAGGCTGTTGGATGTCATGTCCCCATCTCCTCCTCTTCGCCTGATTCTACCTACTTACAACCACCATGATAAAAAAAAAAAGCGTTCTGGTTATGATGAACATTTCTCATAACGTTAATCTCCCTATCTCTGAGGGAAAACTGATGTCTGTGGTTCCAGGAGACTCACAGCTTGCTTGTGTGTGTTGTTGCACACACTGACTGAAGTCTGCTTGTTTACTATCAGCCAGGTGATGACCCAGGGAGAAGTCAGAAGTGGTGAGGAGGAAAGGGCTTGCTAGTGGAACGAGGCTTTACAAAAACAAAAGAGACATGCATCTTTCAGGACGAAATTGGTCATAAAAATAAAAAGTTAATAAAGTCATAATTTTGTACAGATTTCTTTTAGACTGTAGTCTGCAAAGTGCAACAGTGTCCATTAGAGGTCTATTAATCAATACCTAAGGACAATTAGCATGACTGGAACAGAACTTTGCTGCCTAGAGCAGCTGAAAAATTAAAATAAAATTAGCAGTTCGCATATTAATGTGAAGTTATCTACTAAATAAATAAAGACCAAACATCAACATTATTTATCAGGTTGGAACATTTTCTAAAAGATGGATGGAATAGATGGATCGATGGATGATTTTCTACGTTTATCGGAAAACTGATTTGTTTGTTCCATGGTTAAAAGGGGTGCTCTCGCCAATCAAGCGGTTGGATCTGAGAGGGTGATCTGGCTGATCGCCCAGTCTAAATGAAGTAAAAACTCTGTGATAAATGACCCACTTCTCTTGCACACAGTCACAGCACAACACAGCCACTCTTCTGCTAAGTGTATTCTTCAGGTTCACCCGTATCACTCCACCTCGTAGCCACTGTAGCAGCAGCACAATATAGTCCCAACAGATGTGAAATGTATGTTAACCCAAAACAAAAATTAAAATAATCTTATAATAGTAATTTGCTGTCAGTAACATTTTATCTTCAGTAACAGTAACGCCGTTGTAATGATGGATGGAAAGAGTAAGTAGTTAGATTACCCATTTCTGAAAAAAGTAACACTGTTAATAACTGTGTTATTTTCAACGCCGTTACTCCCATCACTAATCACTTTATAGTGGAGATTTGCTTTATGACACCATGTCACACAGAAGTAACTGGATATAAACACACTGATTCAAAATAAACAGGGCCAAGAGTCAACAGACTGACTTTTACTGTCTGGATTAGATTTCAGAGAAGAGACAGGATGAAGACGATGCTGAAGCCATTGTTAGAGGAGCAACTCACTGAGAAAATCTACCATAGTTCAGTAGTGAAGCTTAAGAATAGCAATCATGCAGGACAGTGGCCTCTTTTCTTTTTATTACTGATTTCCTGCAATCTGTTCCTGTAACCCGATCTGTTGTCCTGGATCTCTGAATGATGTTATAGTTATGTTAGTTTTTTTATTTTAATCTTTTTTTAAAAAAAAAAACAAGATAAAATAAAATAAATAAAAACAGACTGCAAATTTAAATGGCCCATTAGAGATAAATAGGTATTTGAATTTAATCTAAAGATTTGATAGGCTTTATCAAACATTTGCCATCTCATTTTGTTCCTACCTTTGGTTGAAGGCAGATCTGTGTTTTGTTTTTGTCCAATTTCAGTGGCGCTTTTCTTGGTCACCCCAGACAGACCTACGCTGTCCCAGTGTATGGCCCTTTACAACAAAGTGTTGATTCTTGGTGATTTTAATATTCACGTCTGTTGCCCTTTGCAATCTTTTACCTCTGATTTTATTGAAATTATTGAGTCTTTTAATTTAATGCAAACAGTTCACTTTCCCACTCACTCTAAGGGCCATACACTGGACTTGGTTTTATCCTCTGGTCTCAGCCCGGGAAATTTCTCTACTAAGGATATCTGTGTGTCTGATCACAAAGCTGTTTTATTTAATGTCATTTTATCTCATAAATCTATTTCCCAGGGTTTACCTTTCCGATCTCGTGTTTTTAACTCATCCTGTGCCTCTAGGTTTTCTCAACTTTTTACCTCAGCCTCCTCGACTGCTCTTAATACAGATTTTAGCCTGGAAGAGCTGGTCTCTTCTTTTTATCAAACCTCAAACTCTATTTTAAATATTGTTGCTCCTTTTAAAGAAAGAAAGCCTAACTTAATTTCCCAACCTTGGCTCAATGAACACACCCAATTGTTGAAAAGGATTTGTAGGCAAAATGAGAGAAGATGGAAAAAGTCCAGGCTAAATGTATTTTATATCACATGGAAAGAAAGTCTTAAATCCTATCAACAAGCAGTCAAAGAAGCGAGGAAAGCTTTTTATTCTAATGTAACCCTGTACAAAATGTTATATTTTATTTTGTGTGGTAATTTTATAGTATCTGGTTAAAAACAGCGAAGAGTAAAAAATACTGTTATAAATATATTCTTGTTTTTCTTGTTTTCATGTTTATGTTTACATAATTTAAAGAAAGTGGAAATTCATGATGTTAATGTTATGAGTTAAAAAGCGTACTGTAAATTCATTATTTCAAGGTCTCTTTGTTCCGAAGTTCATAACAAGGTGTTTTATTTTCAAAGCCATTGTAACCAGAAGGACTGAGCACGTAACACTGTTCTGATTGATGATTGGTGGAGAGAACGCGGGGGAAAAGGAAGAGACGGAAGAAAAACGAGGGGAGACGAAGCAGAAGTAAGCGTGGAAATTACAGTGTTAAGTCAGTGTTCCGGACTTCCTACTCGTCAGTCGTGAGTGGGACACTGTAAATATGTGTTGTGAACAGCTAAAGTTACTTCTGCTCGGAGTTGACACTTAGTTGTTCCCGTGAGCTTCATCTTGTTAAGCAGCAGCGTGTTAGCCGACACTAGCTCAGTGTGGGAACTGTTAGCTGCCAGAAGCTAACTCAGCTTCTGGTATATAATCTTAAAGCCTCCGGAGTGGCAGCTTTGAGAGCTAAGCAGCTGTCAGCGTGACCAGATGAGTACCAAGCTTTGGGAATCTAGCATTCGTCAGCGCGACCGGATGAGGACCGAGCTTGGAGATCAACGTTAGCAGCACGGAGCGAGCTACATTCAGGATCGTCATCGCCGCAACGGTTTTTCCCTGAGAGATGAAAGCCGTTGATACCGAGGGACCCAGCATTCATCGTTTCAGCTCCTTCTAGGGTAAAAGTGGATAAAGAAAGCATCAACCGTTTGGAGGTATCTTATTTTATTTAGTTCATTCTAAACAGCCATTAAGTTTTAGGCTGCACCGCTCCCAAGCCACGCTTCAGGCCTGCACCTTTTGTTATTTTCTTTTATTTGACTAATTTATGCCGGTTTGTGTGTTATGGGAAGTGGGCCCACATGACTGAGTTTATATTTGTTAGATTTGTGAGGAAAAGATGAGTGAAATAGAGTGAATAACTCCTGCAGTTATCTGTGGAAATACAAGACCCAGCCTTTTAAGTTCACACGTGCGTGTTGTTTTTATTTCTTGTTGAAAGTGACTGAAAGCAGTATTCTAGTTTGTACAGCACATCCAGTTATTATATTTAAAGAACTCAGGGCCCGTACCAGAAGAAGGTGATTGGTGGGCTACACTAACATTATCACACAGAATCAATCCAATCCTAGAGTTTTATTTAAGGTTTTAGACTCAATCAGCAACCCTAAGCCCTGTCATTTTAATGATGCTTCCACAGAACTGTGTGAACTGTTTTTAAATCACTTTGTTAAAAAGGTTAATGACATAAGAATTCAAATGACTGCTCCAAGTCACACCATCACCATAAGTAGAGAATTTCCTGAGTGTTTTAAGCGTTTTACTAATTTTACTCCTTTATCTCTCTCCTCTTTAGCTGATGTTTTATCTCACATGAAAACAACCACGTGCCTCAAAGATGTTTTTAATACAGTTGGGCCCAGCATTTTATCCATCATTAACCTGTCCTTGTCAGAAGGTGTTGTCCCCTCCTTGTTTTAAACATGCAGTGGTCCAACCTCTTTTAATTTAAGCATCAATGATTTTAACAACTTTAGACTGACCTCAAAGCTTCCCTTTTTATCCAAAGTTTTAGAGAAAGTTGTTTCTAATCAGATTTTAGGTTTTATAAATGGAAATGACATCATTGAGAAATTTCAGTCTGGTTTTAAAGCTCTACACAGCACAGAGACAGCTCTCCTCAAAGTCTCTAATGACATTCTTTTAGCCTCAGATAGAGGAGAGAGCAGCATTTTAATTCTTTTAGATTTAAGTGCTGCATTTGACACTGTTGATCATGCTATTTTAATCGATCGTCTTAAAACCTGGGTTGGCATCACAGACACTGCGCTTGATTGGTTTTACTCTTATCTTTTAGATAGAACCCTTGCGGTCACCATAGGTAATTATACTTCCTCCTCTGCCCACATTGCCTGTGGTGTACCGCAGGGCTCTATTTTAGGTCCCATTCTGTTTTCATTTTACATGCTCCCCCTAGGACACGTTATAGCCCGACATAACGTGTCCTTCCGCTGTTATGCGGATGACACACAGATATACCTCCCGCTGAGACCAGGGGACACTGGAAGCCTAGCTGCTGTGTTAGAGTGTTTCAACGATGTGAACAGTTGGATGGCACAAAACTTTCTTCAGCTCAACAGTTCTAAATCTGAAATTATCTTAATCAACCCTCCTCACTCCACCGCCCAAATTGTAGACAGTCTCGGTCCTCTTTTCACTAACATCACACCATTTACCAGAAACCTAGGTGTAACATTTGATTCCAGTTTTAATTTTCACCTTCACATTAATAAAGTCATCCAGTCCTGTATCTTTCACCTGCGCACAATCAGTAAAATCAAACCTGTACTCTCCCAACCTGATCTAGAAAAAGTCATCAATGCACTCATCTTCTCCAGACTTGATTACTGCAACTCCCTCCTCTCCGGTTCCGAAAATAAATCCCTCTCTCACCTCCAACTTGTTCAAAACGCAGCAGCTAGGCTTCTCATTGGTGGCAATAAAAGACAACATATTACCCCTGTTTTAGCCTCGCTGCACTGGCTCCCTGTGCGTTTTAGGGTTGATTTTAAGGTTTTACTGATTACTTTTAAAGCTTGTTTAGGGTTGGCACCCAGCTACATTATTGACTTACTGACACCCTACGAGCCTCCACGCAACCTTAGATCCTCAGGCAGGTCTCTTTTTTTTTTTTTTTTTTTTTTTTTTTTTTAACTTGTCCTGTCCAGCATCATAGCAAGCAAAATGATAATCTGGTTGCTATATCGTGCTGAACAAATTTGCTCTGCCAAGGGGAGGCCTATGGGTAAGGCTCCTCTTGATAATGTGATTAATTTATTTATTTATTTACTTTGAATCACGGAATCTATGTAATCTTGCTGGACCTGACCGGAGGGGACAGAAAAAGATGGAAAATAGCAAAAAAGAGCAAAAGGGAAAGAAGAAAGGAGACAAAAAGATCACAGACAGAAGGAAAACGACCCTTCAATCCACACCATCACCAGACAACAAACTGTTACACCTGTACATGAACACATCAGAAAATTTCCTATAACTTTTACAAAAGCAGAAACACACACACAGAAAAAAACAAACAAACAACAAAACAAAAAAAAAAACAAAAAACAAACAAGCAAAAAAAAAAAAAACAGGGCTGCCAGTCATTAAGAGTTTTTAAATAATAACCAAATCAAATCAAAAAGACATAACAGCGACCAGATACTAACTCACAGGAAAAATGCAAATTTTTTTTTTTTTTTATAATTATCGCTTAATATTAAAAACCCACTAGACAACTCAGTGACTGTGTCAGCATGCAGAGCATGAGAAACAAGGAGTGATCAGTGATGAAGAGTGGTGAGTGAGATCATGCAAATGCGACCTCGCCTCCACGGAGGCCAGAGGCAGACCAGGGACTGGGCCGGGCACTCAGCAGCAGACCCGGAGCACCAACCCATGCCACCCACCACAAAGACGACTCCAGCCCCACCCGAAGGGCGGCAGAGGAGAGCCCCAGCAAGAGCCCCCCACGGTCCCGGGGCACAGGCCCCAGTGGGCCAAGATCAGCAGCCGCCGGCCCCGCCAGGGACCGGCCCACCCAGGGCAGCCCAAGCGAAGGGCCCAGGGCCCCAGGAGCCCAGAGGCGGCCGCCCCACCCCCCAAAGGCAGAGGGCCCGAAACATGCCTAGGAGGACCAGGCCTCCCCCAGACAGCCACCCGGCGTAGGCCAGCACACACCCCGATGTTCCAGCCGCACACCCCGGGAACCAGGGTGCTATCGGCCCCCTCCCCCCACTCCCCATCTACTTCAAGAGGCAGGTCTCTTTTGGCTGTTCCGGGGTCGAAACTAAAGACCAAAGGTGACTGAGCTTTTTCTGTCCGGGCCCCTCAACTCTGGAATGGCCTGCCTGAGGAGAAAAGGCTGGCACTATCAGTGTCATCTTTTAAATCACTTCTTAAAACGCACTTTTATCGATTGGCCTTTTTATAATATTATAATATTTTATCTATTTAATTTTCATGCTGTACTCTTGTATGTGTCTTGTCATTGTTTTCTGCTGTGTGATGTCCAGCACTTTGTAAACTCTGTTTTTAAAAGTGCTATACAAATAAAGATTTATTATTATTATTATTATTAAAGACAGCAGAGGGGTATTGCACGAAACCAGAATAAAGAAATCCAGGATAATTAAGCAAGCCCAGCTTGACCTAGCTTGCGCGGCCTATCCTGACTTAATTGATTGCACGTTTGCTGAGCCAGGATGAGAAGGTGCGGCTAGGTTAAGCCAGGTGAAGATAGCTGGCATAAGTGCGTGTGCACGGCATACTGAAGCAGACCTCGCGATCACTCACAGAATCACCGATGGGGAAATGGATAAAAGTCACGCGTCCTACGTCACGGCCGCTGAGCAACAGCTCCTGATGGAGTTCTCTGACGAAGTTAAGGATATTATAAGGAAAAAAGGCAATACCAATGCCATAAGTAAAGAACGCGAGCGAGCCTGGCAGACAATAGCCGACCGGCTCAGTGCGTAATTGGTCAAAAACTGTACAATTAATGAACAGTGCTCCACTGGAACTGTCATAATTAGGCTACAATTAAAGGAGTTACTTTTCAAATCCACTAACTGTTGTATACTTTAAGAGTGACAAGCAGGTGCATGTTACTCAGGAAATGTAGAGCAAACAATTATCCACAATGTGTCATTTAATCTATTTTCCTCATGTAACGTTTTTATCTATTTTATCTTTCTGTCCTTCATAAAGGACAAACCTGTCTGGCCATAAAAGGACCTGGCAGCAAGAAAAAATTAAATATAAGAACATTTTGCAGGCTGGTAAGTGACTCCAAAGTAGATAACCGTGAACAAATGAGGTGAATAGATGAGGTGTCTGCTGACATGTTCAATGTCTGTATGATTGTAGCAGTTAAAAAAAAAGGCCTATAGAACTGGCACAGGGGGCGGCCCACCAAGCCAGGATGTGACTCCAGCAGAGGAACTGGCACTCCATTTAAATAAAGGGAGGCCAGTGATGGAGGGGATCCAGGGGGGGACAATAACTGACTCTGTCCCAGCCACAGAAACTGTCCACTTCATACAAGGTACACAAAGTACTGCAATTCTACTGCACATGGAACACAATCAAATATAATATAGTGTCTGACTTTGGATAACCTTGCAGTGTCTGGGAACACAATTACACTTTTGGAGCCACCAGAAGATGATCCGGTTAGTACAGTGTCTCGAAATCACAGGCTTGGTATGTTCTGTGAAATCTTAATCCAAGTCCTCTCGCTGCATGTATACGGCAGGGGGAAGGCACATCTGCAGCTGCAGAATGCACGTCTGCAGATGAGGAGACTGTGTCAGTGGAGTCCAGAAGGCTTGAGGCATGTCAATTTTATGGGATTGGCCTGCTTATTTATTCCATGAAGGATATAAAGTCAGTGATGTGATGCTAATAGAAAATGTGTAGCAGGACCCGGATGCTGCACAGTCTCCTAAGCGGCCTGGTAACATTGTGAGTATTGGCTAAAGTAAATCTACGTTATGCACAAATCCTGCTGTGCTAATTGACATTTCCTTTACAGACTTCACAAACTGTCAGAACGCTTTATTCAGGGTACCTGGAGAGAGAGGTAGAGCTGGCAGATGTTAAAAGCTGACTCAAAAAGAGCAAGCTCCAAGGAATGGAGCTGGATCTTGAGATTAAACGCCGGACACTCAGAAAACTGGACCTGGAAATCCAGTAACCGAAAAACTGTATCTCTCAATGACATAGTCATCTCCAAAGGTCAGGGGATGTGACCTGTCCCTGAAGACTCGTTCACGTCTGAATGCTCTTCTGAGGATGCGGGTTTCCTCGTCCAGCACATCCTCTGAAAAAGGGCAAGCCATTATGAAGAGGGAACAGGTGAAGGGGAGTTGGACCTATATATTCTACATTGCCCTCGTCACGGATGTCTTTGAATACACCTTTGTATCCTCATCCGCTGTGTTTTGTAATCTCAATTAATGCAATAAAACACATATTTATAAAACTTCTGACAGCAATTTGACGAGCAGTCTTCATTAGCATAGCAATATAACACTTGGCCTGAGTAATAACACTGCAACTCGAATCCATATAAAAAGGCTGTTGCGATTACGAACAGATTTCGATTAAATGTACAGTGACTGTATATGTAATATTTTAATACTGGATGATTAAAATGACGCGCCATACTTAGGAAGACCATGGACATGCTGTAAAACACATTAATTCCTCACAGAATTGACGTTGGACATGCAGGTGACTCGCTAGGATTAATCTTAGCCTGAGCAGTTAGCCTGGTCTGGAGCAGGCTAGCTGCAGCGGATAAATCACCACAGTAACTTGGCTGGGTTTAGTTTGAGCTGCTTTCATGCAACCGACTTAGGGCTAAATTCAGCCAGGATAACCAACATATCACGGCTTAATCCCTTATCTTGGTTTCGTGCAATACCCCTCAGGTCTCTTTAGTAAATGAGTATACAAAAGTGCAAGTAGTTCAGATGTTTGCCTTCTACTAACATCTGAAATTGCTAGTTTAAATCTTAAACTTATTTTACAGTTTTTCTTAATAGTACTAAAACATACACTGTTGGCATTATAATCATCTAATGTTTTTCATCACCATTTAGTTTGATCCTGTTAACACTTTTTTAAAACGTTTTTTGGCGTTATACAATTACAATTTTCATTTATACGTGATGATTTAGCAGATGAAGTTAAAACTGCAGTATCCCTCTCAGTTGAGTCAACTTCATCGTCAGTCTATACACTGTCCACAGACATTTGCTCTGGAAAACAGAGAAAGCTGTTAGATGGCTCAATCAACTTTTATCTAAATAAAAAAAAGGTAGAGGAACAGGAGCAAGGATGGATCTGGAACAGAACACCTAACAATGAAATTTATATCCTGGTGGCAAAAAGTTAAGTTTTTCCTTGTTTTAATACCATTCAAGAGAACAGCTTTAAATGTAAAATATACAGTAATCGAAAGGTATTAAAGGCAAGTTACCAAAAAGATTTAGAATCTATAATGCCCACTGTCTTCTTTGAATATTAGCATTATTAGATCTCTTGGAGAGAAAGAAGACAGATGTAGTTGACGATACAGGACTGCTTTACCTTCTGGATATATGCTGATCTCATCCAGGTTTTTTCCCTTAAAGTTGGACAGCTGCCCTCGTTCCAGCGCCATCAACACCTTACTAATCTTCGCTAACTGTAACACCCCTTCAGGCAGCCTGTAATATTGACGATGGACTCTGATGTTGTAACTGAGAAAGCCTGCAAGGTTGTTATGGCCGGCGGCTCCTCTGACACCGGTGACTGATGTGCTGATTATTCTAAGGAGCTGCAGCCGTCTGAATTAAGAATGACAGCACAGGTTCCGCCCCTGCGTTGATCAATTGGCCCAAGGACCAAGCAATTCCGGATGGACCGCCCACCTGCCGGGAGCCGCCTGCAATAAATCTGTACCTGGACCAACACTCGAGGCAGACTGTGGACAGTGGGACACAGCCTGTCAGCAACTGGACTGAGGGACAGTTTGCTTGGTTACGGTTTGGGAGTGCTTTAACATCTTGTTTTGGGAAGGAATGTCAGTTGTAGTGATAAGACTTGTAGTGGTAAAGCCTAGTATTGTTCTGTGTTCGTACTGACGTCCCTGTTTGAGCTACAAAAGGGCTGTTTTCTGTTGTATTGTGTGTTATGCTTGCCGGTGTATGAAACATGGTAATTGGGATTTTATGTTATTTTGATTACGTATCACCCTGCAAAGGGACACTTTGAGTTTTGTGTGAGTTATTTTGGTTCATTCTTCCACCTAGCCATCATGCGGATGACTTTTATTTGTTTGAGAACCCCTTTCTGTTTAATTGTGTGACGAATAAATGTTGGACACTTTGATTCAGGTGTACGGCTCAATTCATGTTCCGTCCTCGTTCCCCTAGACAACTGGGGACGTAACAAAGGCCGTCCATCTTATTGTCCTTCAGGCTTAGGACCTTTGACATGGTGGCCATGTGTTTTCTAAGTTTAGTTGAGGACAACTTCTGGGTGATTTGCGCCACAGCTTTGAGCCATCTGACGAATGACATCTGATCCTCTGAAGTCAGAGAGTCTGTGGTCTCCCAAACATGTATGGATTGTCATCTAACACATCACAATTACGGCGATTCTGGACAAGCAAATCCATGGATGACACCATATCAGGCGTCAGGAGAATGGGGACCTTTCGGCCGCGTTTACCTTTTATCTTAATGCACTTGAAGTGCTTACACAGCTTCTTCTCAACTTCAGACAAAGCAAGCTCCACATCTGGATGAGTGACAGAGGTATCTCTAAAGGTAAAATCATTCAGAGGCATCTTGGATACTTCTCCCTCTCTTCTCCGGTTGAAAAGTATCACCTCACAAAGATTGACTTCGGTAAGTTCAGCTCAGTTCTTCTTCACCACTTCTTCCTTGAGGTTCCTCTGGCACTCCATCTTTTTCCATCAAGATACTGGTGCATCTTTCTCACATCTTCAGCAAATGGAAGAAGCTGTGGAGCGTTCCATTTCCCCTCGTATAAATTCCTGAGGGCATGGGAAGACACATACTCACTCCATTTGGTTTCACAGATTTGTTTAAAGACTCAAACATTGTGAATGGTGTTCTCGCCTGAGATCTTAGCCTCACATTCAAGAACATCAGCCACGTTCTTGAGATTGTGACCCAGCTTAACTGCTAAAGATGGTGTTTTGTACATATTTGTTTTCTCATCCAAGCCAGCCACCCTCTTAACAGCTTCTATGACATGAGGA
This sequence comes from Melanotaenia boesemani, assembly GCF_017639745.1. Lineage (NCBI taxonomy): Eukaryota > Metazoa > Chordata > Actinopteri > Atheriniformes > Melanotaeniidae > Melanotaenia > Melanotaenia boesemani. The sequence goes on from NC_055704.1 coordinate 3,520,033, forward strand.
AAACTACCTTGCACAAAGAAATCTGACAGCACTGTAACTTGCCATCTTTTTGTCCTTGAAGAACAACTCGCCCAGTCTCAAGCATCTTCTGTCGGATGTATTCGTGTCTTGTAACATGTTGACCATGCTTGTTGAACAAATGTTCTCCAAATTTCAAGATGCACTTCTCACTGTGGACAACCCTTGTTATGTCATCATTGTGCATGGCAAGAACAAGTTTCCAAAAACGTGCATTGACACTGTTTGGTACTGGCTCTGCATATTTACAAAGGGCTTTGACTCTAGATGTTCCTGGCTTTAGTCCTTTCACCTGTTGACTGAGGTGACACCTCTGCATATGCCTCCACAGTGAATTCCTCTTAAGGTAAGCCTCACAGTTGATGCAATGCAAGTAATCTGCAGCTTTTGCAGGTTTAATAGATTGTCGACGTGGTGTGGCCATTGCTTTTCCTTCTTTAATCACTTTATTATTGTGGGCACGGTTTCCTTTATTTCTCAATAAAGAAAGCTGCAGCCTGCGCTCTTTAGAGCCTTTGGGACATTTCAGTGCATTTTCCACTTGTGGTTGACATTTTACTGTAAGGTTTACTGCAAAATACACAGTAAAACCTTTTATTGTAAAGCCTGCCGCCATCTTCCTTCTTTTTCAGGGTCATGACTGTCACACCAGAAGAAGAGGATTCTTTGGGGTCAGCTTGGGAACTCGGAGGGGTCACACGCCTTTTCTTAAGAGGTTGGACTTCCAGAGAGGAAGCTGAAGTTGTTTCCTTGACTCTCTTCTTCTTCTTCCTTTTGACCTGTTTAACAACTGCTCACTGTCTGTCAGACTGTTGCTCTCAGATTCAGGAACATAATCATCCTCACTGATGCCAGAACTTAGAGGTTCTTCTGTGAATCCAAGCATTCCTTTGTGTAGCTAAAATAAAATAAAAAAAAACAATTATCTTCCAAATAAATAACATAAGCAGTGTCTAAAATTGTCAGATTAGTAATTAAAGAATGTTGGGGGGCAAAAAACAAAAACACTACTCCAAACACTAGAATGATTTTTTATGTGGTCGAAAAAGATTAAATGTTTTTGTTCCCAACATTTTAAGCCTTAGGTTGGTTTGAACTTTGTTTTCAAACATCCATGAAATCATGAACATACTTTTCTAAGAACCACAATGTTTTATGGCAACAAGTTCCATAAAGAATGTTAGATTTTAAACAAGTCTGTTTTTTCCTCCATTACGGATATTTAATTTTGTGTAAAATTAAACATTTTTTCTCTAAAGCTGTAACTAAAAAAAATCTCTTTGAGGGAAAATTTCTCCAACAAAAGGAGCTCAGAATATTTTTATGCCACATGATGCTTTTTGGGAAGAAAATTAGAGCAAGAGGACATATTATTGATTTTTTTTTTTTTTTTCGCTGCACTAATTTTTTTTCATATTTTTCAAACAACAAATTACATTTTCCAATTTGATCAAATCTCTGGTTTCTAAGAAGTACTATCATGTTAAAATGAACAGTGTAACATCACTGCGATGGCAGAACAGAACTGAATATAACAAAGTTCACCAGAACTGCTGATTTTCTGGCCTTTGTGGAACAAAAAGACACCTTGACTATTAATTTACTGGAAATCAATGACCAAGATGAAGTGCATGCAATGGTTGCTTCCGCAAAGTCCATTAATATCTGATAATAGACACCTTGAATGCGCCGCTAGGTGGCAGCAGCAATTGTAGTAGCTCTGTTTTTAACTTGTGATTTTTTGCAATATAGCCGTCTTTTTAAGACATCAGCTGTCAATCTGTGTCTGTTCGGGTAGATTTTTTCGCGCTGGTCAGAGGCTGTGCTATACGGGAGATTTTTCTGAATATTTTTTCTTTTTTGCAAGACTTGTTATTGTGAGTCTCCATGGCAACGAGACTTGTTTACCATCGGGATCAACTGATAAAACTCTCCAAACTCAAGATTATCAGTGAAACAACACTTCAAATCCCAACGGAGTCGAAAAGAAAGAGAAGAGGATGCAGGGCAGGAGCGAGGCAGAGAGAAAAACGGTGGCGATTCAAACCGTTTCTTCCAACGGTTGTTATGGGAAACGTGAGATCGCTAGTTAACAAAATTGATGAACTTCAGGTGCTAACCAGGTCTCTTAAAGAATACAGAGAGTGCAGTATTATGTGCTTCACCGAGACATGGCTGCATGAACACATCCCAGACTGTAATGCGTCTGTACACGGCTTCAGGACGGTCCGTGCAGACCGCAATAAACAACTCAGCGGGAAGCTGAAGGGAGGTGGAATTGCGGTGCTGGTAAACCAGCGCTGGTGTCATCCTGAACATGTCACTGTTAAAGAGAAGATCTGCAAAAGAGACATTGAACTGCTAGCTGTGAGTCTCCGCCCGTATTATTTACCCAGAGAGTTCACATGCATTATTCTGGTAGCGGTATATATATTACCTGGTACCGCTCCAGACGCAGCCTGTGATGTCATTAACTCTGTAGTGGCCAGGCTTCAAACACAACATCCAAACGCATTTGTGGCGATCTCTGGAGATTTTAACAACATCTCCCTCTCTGCAACTCTACCAACTTTCCAACAGTTTGTCAGCTGCTCCACCAGAGAAAACAAAACGTTGGACTTATTTTATGCAAATATTAAAAATGCATACAGCTCCTTTGCCCTGCCACCTTTAGGAAGATCAGACCATAACCTAGTTCTTCTCTCCTCCTCCTACAAGCCCATCGTTCAGCAACAACCAGTCATTAGAAAGGCTATTAGAACCTGGTCTAATGAAGCTGAAGATGCTCTGAGAGGATGCTTCGAGGCTACAGACTGGAACGTCCTATGTGAACCTCATGGAGATGACATCAATGCCTTGACTGAGTGTGTGACAGATTATATTAACTTCTGTGTGGACAGCACCGTTCCAACAAGAACAGTGAGGTGCTTCCCCAATAACAAACCCTGGATCACCAGTGACCTGAAAAAGCTGCTGAACATCAAAAAGAAAGCTTTTAGGGATGGAGACAGGGAGTTATTGAAGTCCACACAAAAACAACTTAAAACACAAATGAAGAAGTGCAAGGAGGACTACAGGAAGAAGTTGGAAAGTAAGCTTCAGAAAAACAATGTGAGGGATGTGTGGTCAGGAATGAAGAAGATCACTGGCTTCGGGATAAAGGAGGATCAGACTGATGGAGGTCTGGACAGAGCGAATGAACTGAACATGTTCTTCAATAGGTTTAGCTCACCTCCTGCTTCAACCCCAACTAGCCACACACCCTCCATGAGCCCACAGCTTTCCTGTCACACCTCCACTCTGTCACCCTGCAGCTCAGTCAAGGACCTGGACACAACCTCATCTCCCTCCACATCAGGACTTCCTGAAACCTCCTCTGCCTCCACCTCCACTCTGTCTGTCTCCTGTAACCAAGTCATGCAACAACTGGTGAAACTGAACCAGAACAAGGCTGCAGGTCCAGATGGTGTCAGTCCCAGAGTTCTCAAGACCTGCTCAAAACAGCTATGTCCGATTCTCCAGCACCTGTTCAACACCAGCCTGAGCCAGAGAAGAATCCCGGTGCTGTGGAAAACATCCTGCCTTGTTCCAGTGCCTAAAAAACCACAACCAGCTGAACCAAAAGACTACAGACCAGTCGCCCTGACATCTCACGTCATGAAAGTCCTGGAGAGACTCTTACTGGCTCACCTCAGCAAGCAGGTGAACACCTTTCAGGACCCATTACAGTTTGCATACCGTAATGGGCTTGGGGTTGAAGATGCCATCATATACCTGCTTCAGAGAGCCCACTCTCATCTGGACCAGTCAGGCAGCACTTTGAGGGTCATGTTCTTTGATTTCTCAAGTGCTTTTAATACGATTCAGCCTGCTCTGCTGTGTGAGAAGCTGCAGAAATTCCAGGTGGATCCCTCCACAACCACCTGGATTTACGACTACCTCACAAACAGACCACAGTTTGTGAGAGTGAAAGGTTGTGTGTCTGAGATGGTGGTCAGCTGCACTGGAACACCACAAGGGACTGTACTTTCACCATTTCTATTCACGCTGTACACCTCAGACTTCCAGTACAACTCTGAGTTCTGTCATCTGCAGAAATACTCTGATGACTCAGCAGTTGTTGGGTGTATCAGTGATGGACAAGAAGCAGAGTACAGAGAACTGGTCGGTCAGTTTGTGAAATGGTGCGGTGACAATCATCTGATCTTGAATACCAAGAAAACAAAGGAGATGATTGTTGACTTCAGGAGGAACAAGAACACACATAGAAGTGTTTCCATCATGGGAGAGGAGGTGGGGGTGGTGGAGGAATACAAGTACCTTGGAGTTCAGCTGGACAACATACTTGAGTGGAAAAGCAACACTGAGTACATTTACAAGAAAGGTCAGAGCAGACTCTACTTCTTAAGGAAGCTGAGATCTTTTAACGTCTGCACCAAAATGTTGCAAATGTTCTACAGGTCTGTTGTTGAAAGTGCAATCAGCTTTGCAGCAATCTGCTGGGGCAGCGGCATCAGAACCAGAGACTTGAAAAGAATTAACAAACTGATCAAGAAAGCTGGTTCTGTGCTTGGAGTAACTCTGGAGCCGCTGGAGTTGATCATCAAAAAAAGAATTCTGTACAAGCTGACGAAGATAATGGAAGATCCTTCACACCCTCTACACAACGCCGTGACGAAACAACAGAGTGTGTTCAGTGGGAGGCTTGTTCAAGTCCGATGCAAGACAGAGAGATACAGAAGATCCTTCCTTCCAGCAGCTATCAGGCTGAAGAACAAAGCCCTTAATTAATTAATGTGATTGTTTTACTAAAAAATTACTACTACTACAATATTGAATTTCCCTTTGGGATTAATAAAGTATTTTTCATTCATTTCATTCATTGAAGGGCATTATCCCGCATTTACCATGGTCACTTACAAAAGAAATAAAAATTAAATCAATTATTAATACCTTAAAGTTGTTTTTTACCATTAAAATTCTAAGTTTTTCACAAGAAGCGGCTGAGTGGATTATTTCGTTGTGACACGTTGCCAAGGTAACCGGCTCTGACAGAGAACAAACAAGCATTTCAGAGGGTGGGTGCAGCTCTTACAACTTGTGTGTGTCCAGAGGATGATGCATTATTTTGTTTCAAACAGTCAAAGTCCACAGATAGTTTCCTACATGTTCAATAAGCCTGCAGGTTACTTTCACAGTGATGCCCCATCATAGACATGATCTGCCATGTCTCCAGCCTGGCATTTGAGTTTCTGTTGCAACAGTTATAGTAAATAATTAGTAAATAAGTAATTTAAAGAAACTGTCATTTAAAGGGTTAAAAATGGATGAAGGTCACCAGAGAGGGCAAAATTAAGTTGTGTATGAGTTGAGTTATGAGATTTGTTCCAGAAGTATCTATAGAGGATATCTCAAAGCATCTGTCACAGATATGAATGCAGAGAATATGACGTAGGATCTGTGACAGATGTGTATACGGAGAATATCATACACTAGGATTTCTTAAAGTTGTGTATAGGGAGGGTATCTAATGCTAGGATCTGTTACAGATATGTATCCCTGGCATTTCCTATACTAGGATTTGCAATATTATTTGCTATAGATACATACGGAGGGTATCCTAGAAGCTGTTACAGACCGGATCTTCCCATATATCCCCAGAAGCAGTTAGGATATGCCGCGGATACGGAGAATTGTAACCTCTTGGATCTCTTTGGGTCTTAGGTTTTTTTGTCCAGTGTTATTTATTCTGCATACAGCAGAGGGAACTTTTATCTACTTTTTGTTCTATTATTATGTTATGTTGGCATAAAAATGTAGAAATAAATAAAACCTAAAGGAGTATCCAGAACATTTATTGTGTTGGGAAAATAATGCAGAATAATTGTGATTGTTTCTTTGACAATAATCGTAGCAAGAATATCTTTTATTATGGCATCCCAAATTGGCATCATAGATACAATCTATGAAGTGTGATCTCATCTGGTCCCCTTACTCTTTATCGCATCTCACTTAATTCCAGATTTTGTGATCAACAAACTGCTTTAAATCAATTATAATCAAAGTAGCCATCATAGTAATACAAATGCACAAAAAAACGGAAATACAACCAATAATTTTCTGTTCCAACCACCGAAGCAACGCTCCGATTTTGTTTGTTCTTGCTCCAGATGTTAGACCCAGCAGACTTGAAACAATCAACTTTTATTTATATAATCTGAGCTAAATTATTCAGAACCCAGTAGAAGATAAACAACACATCAGTTGATGAAACTGAGACATTTTACTATTTGATGGAAAATATGAGCTGATTGTGAATCTGATGCAGCAACACATCTTTAAAAAGTTGGAACAGAAGCAACAAAAGCCTGTAAAAGTAACTGGTACAAACCAGAAACACCTGGAGGAGCATTTGACAACTAATCGGCTTAACTGGCAACAGGTCAGTAACATGACTCGGTATAAAAGGCAAAGACAAGGCAAATTAATTTGTAAAGCACATTTCGTGTACAAAACAATTCAAAGTGCTTTACATAAAACATTCCAGCAGGGTGCAGAAAGCAATAAAAGTGAATTAAAAAACAAAGATTAAAAGAAATGTAATTAATGAAATAAAAACAGAAAGAAAAGGCTAAAATAAAATAGATAAAATGCAAGAAATAAAGTTCCAGTGTGGGGAAACACAATATTAAAACATGATCAAGTTTAAAGATTTCAGTTAAAAGAACCAGATGTAGATTTTGACTTCGAAATAAAAACTAGTTCCATGCAGCAGAGAACAGGTGGGTCTTTAACCTGGATTTAAATAAACTGAGTGTTTCAGCTGATCTGAGGCTTTCTGGGAGTTTGTTCCAGACATGTGGAGCATAGAAGCTGAATGCAGCTTCTCTATGTCGGGTTCTGACTCTGGGAACTGATAAGAAACTGGATACAGATGACCTGAGGGTTCTGGTAGGTTCATACTGGATCAAGAGGTCTCTGTTGTATAAACCATTCAGAGTTTTATAGACCGGCAGCAGAACTTTAAAATCTATTCTTTGACGAACAGGCAGCCAGTGTAAAGACCTCAGAGCTGGACTGATGTGGTCCACTTTCTTGGTTTTAGTGAGGACTCGTGCAGCAGAGTTCTGAATAAGCTGCAGGTGTCTAATTGATCTTTTACGTAGAACCTGTAAAAACACTGTTACAATAATCAAGCCGACTAAAGATGAAAACTGGACTAGTTTTTTCAGGTCCTGCTGAGACATAAAATCTTTTACCCTTCAGATATTCTTAGGGTGATAGTAGGCTGACTTTTTGATTCCCTTAATGTGTTTCTCAAAGTTTAGGTCTGAGTCCATCAATACACCCAGATTTCTGGCCTGGTTGATGGTTTTTAGGTGTATAGACTGAGGTTCTGTGGCGACCTTTAATCGTTTCTCTTTGGCTCCAAATACAATCACCTCAGTTTAGTTTGTGTTTAACTGAAGAAAGTTTAGACACATCCAGTCATTAATCTCCTCAATGCATTTACCAAAAGCCTGTACAGGGCCTCGATCTCCTGGTGACATTGTAATAAATATCTGTGTGTCATCTGCATAGCTATGGTAACTAATTTTGTTTTTCTTTATGACCTGTGCCAGTGGGAGCATGTAGATGTTAAACAGAAGAGGCCCCAGGATGGAACCTTGGGGAACTCCACATGTAATTCTTGTCTGCTCAGATGTAAAGTTGCTTATTGACTTAAAGTACTTCCTGTTCTCTAAATAAGATTTAAACCAGTGTAGTGCAGTGCCAGAGAGGCCCACCCAGTTCTCCAGTCGTTTAAATAATGTATTGTGGTCGACTGTATCTAATGCAGCACTGAGGTCCAATAAGACTAAGACTGACATTTTTCCATTATCTGTATTCAAACATATGTCATTAATGACTTTGGTCAGAGCATCTCAGTGCTGTGGTGCTGTCTAAAACCTGACTGGAAGACATCGTAGCAGTTGTTTTGTGTTAAAAAGTCTTACTTAGAAAAGGAAGATGTGAGATCAACCTGTAGCTGCTCATTTGTGTCTTGTCTAGATTGTCACTTTTTAGGAGGGGTTTGATTACAGCTGTTTTTAGAAGTTCTGGGAAGACACCTGAAATTAAAGACAAGTTCACAATCTGTAACAGATCTGGCTCCAGAGTCTTTGAGATCTTTTTGAAGAAACCTGTGGGCAGGATGTCTAAGCAGCAAGAGAAGTTCAGCTGACATAAGATGTCGCCCAGATCTTTGCTGTTAATGGAATTAAACTGTGTCATGGTGCTCAAACTGGTTGTCATGGACCAGTAAGTCTCCTGAACCTGTTGCTGCTGAAGAACTAACTGCTCGTCTGATATTCTGGATTTTTTCAGTAAAAAATTTGGCAAACTCATTGCAGGCCTTGGTGGAACAAATTTCAGGTGCTACTGACACAGGAGGGTTTATTATCCTGTCAACAATAGCGAATAAGACCCGAGCACTGTGACTGTTTTTGCTAATAATGTCAGAGAAATTGGACTTTCTTGCATTCCTCAGTTGTAAATTGTAAGAGTGAAGTTTCTCTTTATACATGTCATAATGAATCTGTAGATGTGTTTTTTTCCATCTGCGCTCGGCTTTCCAACACTCTTTTTCCATTTTTCACCAGTGTGGAATTTGAGACTTTTTCTTTACAGAGACAACCTTCACCTTAATAGGAGCAATAGCATCCATAATATTTAGCATGCTAGCATTAAAACTAGTGACAAGGTCATTGACTGATCCCCCTGACAGGGCAGGTGTTAAAGAGAAGACCTGGGTAAACATCCCACTCGTGTTTTGAGTTACTCACCGAAAGGAGCATTTCAGAGAGGCAGAGTCGCTCAGATGGAAAGATGGACAGAGGTTCACCAATCTGTTATTAACACATGGGAATGAGATAATTACCTGGTGACCACATGTTAGGCATTTGTAGGAATTTATAGCTATAACACACATGTATCAAACACATGTATGTAATTTAATTAAATTAAATTTTAAATTCATGATTAATTATAATGATGTAACTGAATTTTACCCTTGTTTATTTATTTATACCTGTGCATTCATTTAGAAATGCAAATGATTGGGTTAAGTCTTCGTTTATTTCTCTGTTTGGTCCACATTTTCCACTAAATCAAACAGCTGAATAAATATTCCATGAAAGTGTTGATTTGACCATTTTTACTAAGTCATCTTCACTTTCGTTTGTTTTCAGATGAGTCATGTTTGTAAATGAGAATCGCTTTTCAAACATTTTACCTGGTAAAATAAAAGCCAAATAAGATAAAATAAGAAGTTCTCCAACCTCATCTGTGTTAATAAACACAGCCTGGAGGGATTTAACCGCAGAAAAAAGATGATATTCAGCTTCACCTGCAACAACATTTGCATTCAGACCTCAGAGCATCAGAGAGCTTTTATTGCCTCCCAGCCTGCAGCACTGACCTGCTGAGATTGATGTGGAACTCACAGATGCTGACCTCAGAGCTGCAGCATGCCCGAAGCAACGACACGGTGGTCAGAAAAATGAAGTCAGACGCTGATGGTCCTTCAGTGGACTGAACAAAGGAAGCTTTAATAGAATTTCTGACTTCAAGTGCAGCACAGAGAGGCTAATTTCTTGATGTGACACGGTTTTAGTGCTGCTGATGGAAGCATTTCTAGTCCTGTGATGGAGCGAGTACTCCTGTGCTATAGTAAGTATGCATGTGAGTGGTCAAAAATAATTATGAATGTGTGGATGAAATCACCTCCATTGTGTTTGTTCAATTGTACTCAAATGTCTCAAGTAAATGTTAAAATAGCATTATGTGATGGTAATTTTTAAAAAATGCGTTCATGATATAGAATAGAATAGAATAGAATAGAATATAATAGAAATACTTTATTAATCCCTTTGGAGAGTCCTCAGGGAAATTTGGGTACCAGCAGCAATACAACACCAACAGTAAAGCAGGACAAGCACAAGACACAATATATACAGGTACAAAGCAATATAGAGGCAACAAGGTGCAAGAAAAGCACAAATAGAATGCAATAAATAACAATAAGATAAGTTAAATAAAACAATATAAACAAGCATTGCACACAGTAGAGGTGGTACAGATTCCCAGTTCACTATTGCATGTATAAGTTATTGCAACTGTTTGTATGGGTTATTGTGCATGTGTTGTATCAGGCAGACTGCACACCTCCCTCTCCCCCCTCCTTCTCCCCCTCCTGCCTAATGCAGAGTTGTACAGTTTGATGGCTCGGGGGACAAAGGAGTCTCTGAGCCGGTTGGTCCTACTCTTGGGGAGGAGCAGCCCGTTACTGGTCAGGCTTCTCTGTGCACTGATGACAGTGTGCAGAGGGTCACTGGCATCATTCACAATAGCCAGTAGTTTTTTTAGTGTTCTCCTCTCTGCCACTGTCACCAGGGAGTCCAGCTTCATGCCAACCACAGAGCCCACCCGCCTGATGAGTTTTTCCAGCCTGTAAGCACACCTTTTTTTCATGTTACCCCCCCAGCAGACAACAGCATAAAAAAGCGTACTAGCCACCACAGACTGATAGAACATCCACAGGAGTTTCCTGGAGATGTTAAAAGATCCCAGTCTTCGCAGGAAGTACAGACGGCTTTGGCCCTTCTTGTACAGGTGATTTGTACAGCATGTCCAGTCCAGCTTGTTATCCAGCCACAACCCGAGGAACCTGTAGTTGTCTACAATCTCCACCTTATCGTCCCTGATGGTCACTGGACGTGGTTGTGGGCTGGACTTCCTGAAGTCAATAACCAGCTCCTTAGTCTTTGAGTTGTTAAGCTGGAGATGGTTCAATCAATCAATCAATCAATCAATCTTTATTTATATAGGACTTTTCATACAAGAATGCAGCACAAAGTGTTTTCCATGGTTAAAACAACCCCCCTCCCCCACCCCCACAGATAACCCCCTCCCTCCCCGCTTGTGTACAAGCAAGCATACACATACACATACACACACACATACTTGCACATATTAAAAGACTAATGTGAGGTTGAGCACAGATGAGCCTGGTAAGGAAACACTATCACAGGGAGCCGTGTGCACCGGGAGCTGCCCACCGGCCACGACCGCCATGACACCGACCCAGGGCACACGGCCAATTGAGAGGCAGAGGAGCCACCCAACTAGACCGAAAGAACCCGCAGGACAGAGCCGCAGCAGCCACAGCCGATGAAAAGCCCCTGGTGCAGAGAGCCCCCTCCGAGGAAACACTGGGGAAATAACCTAAAAATAATATAAACAGAATAAAAGTATAAAATAAATAAAAATGGGTTAACATAGAAAAATAAATAGGCTAGGGGAATAAAATAAATAAAAATAAAATGAATAAATATTAAGTAAAAGCTAAATTAAAAAGGTGGGTCTTGAGCCTGCTCTTAAAAACATTAACATTCTCTGCAGCCCTGAGCTCCTCCGGCAGGCTGTTCCAGAGACGAGGACCATACCACTGGAAAGCTGCCTCTCCATGAGTATGTGTCCTGACTTTAGGTACAGTCAAGAGGCCAGTACCGCAAGACCTCAGGGGCCGCGAGGGTTCATAAGGTAAAAGCAAATCTGAAAGATAAGAAGGCCCAAGACCATTAAGACATTTAAAAACCAATAAGAGAACCTTAAAATTGATCCTGAAACACACGGGGAGCCAATGCAGTGATTCTAAAACCGGTGTAATGTGGGCCCGCCCTCTGGTCTTCGTCAGCACACGAGCAGCTGAGTTCTGTAGGAGTTGTAGAGGTGCAATACTCTTTTTGGGAAGACCAGAGAGCAGGGCATTACAGTAGTCAATACGACTGGTGATAAAAGCATGCATCAGCATCTCCGTGTTGGCCCGAGAGAGAATGGGACGGACTCTGGCTATGTTTTTTAGGTGATAAAATCCTATTTTAGTAACATGTTTAATATGTGGAATAAAACCAAGCTCAGAGTCAAAAATAACGCCCAGGTTTTTTACTTGTGATGATGGGTTTAATGCGGATGCCTGTAATTTAGCTAAGAGTTTCTCTCTCTGAGCCTCAGGACCAATGATTAAAACTTCAGTTTTGTCCTGGTTAAGCTGTAAAAAGTTTTCTGCCATCCAGGATTTGATATCTAAAATACAGTTGAAAAGGGCATCCATTGGTCTCGTGTCATCAGGAGACACGGAGATGTACAACTGAGTATCATCAGCATAACTGTGGAAATTTACTCCATGCCTCCTGATGACACTGCCAAGAGGGAGCATATACAAATTAAAAAGAACAGGGCCTAAAACTGACCCTTGAGGCACACCACATGTCATTTTATGGATCTTAGAGGAGCATGTATCCAAACTTACCATGTAAGTTCTGTCTGTGAGATAGGAAGTGAACCAGTTGTGAACAGCACCAGAGAGGCCCACCGGGTGTTTCAGTCTGTTTAAAAGAATAGTGTGGTCTACTGTGTCAAAGGCTGCGCTAAGATCCAGTAGCACCAAGACTGAGAGGTTCTGTGAGTCACAGTTAATCCTAAAATCATTTAAAACCTTCAGGAGAGCAGTCTCTGTGCTGTGGTTCACCCTAAATCCAGACTGATATGTCTCAAGGATAGTTCTACTATTTAAAAAACCATTAAGCTGAATAAAAACCAGTTTTTCTAAAATTTTACTTAAAAATGGTAAGTTGGATAGAGGTCTATAGTTATTAAAATCATTACAATCCAAATTGCTCTTCTTCAGAAGAGGCCTCACCACCGCCGTTTTAAAGGCTGCAGGGAAGACGCCCATCTGAAGAGAGCAATTTATCATGCATAAAAGCTCGTCTTTAAAAAATCCATAAAATGATTTAAAAAGTGAAGTGGGAATTGGGTCTAAAAGACATGTGGTGGGTTTTACTGTGGAGAAAACTTTATCAAGGATCTCAGCATTAACCAGGACAAAACTGTCCAGTGTCTCCTCAGGTAAAACCAAGCACTCAGTTGTGTTCGTGTTCTGGTTGGATAAAATACCACATCTGATGGCACTGATTTTACCTCTGAAGTGGTCTGCAAACTGCTCACAGACAGAGTCCGTGGGGGTTCGCTGGGAGCTGTTAAAATCAGGGTTACATAGGTAATCGATGGTGGAAAAAAGAACCTTGGGATTATTTTTATTGTTACTGATTATTTTTGCGAAGTACATGTTTCTTGAGTTCCTTAGTGCGTTATTGTAAATTTTAAGTTGCTCACAAAATATCTGATAATTTATTGTCATTTTATTTTTCCTCCATCTCCTTTCTGCAGCCCTGCAATTTCTTTTGAGTTTTTTAACCTCCTCATTCCTCCAGGGAGATATAAGTTTTGGGTAAATCTTTTTTGTAGTGAGTGGAGCGACAGAGTCGAGGCTTGTCTTCAGTTTACTGTTAAAATGTTCAACAATAAAATCACAGGGTGCAGGTAAAATCACAGGAGGACATTTATCTAAAACCTTGATAAAATTTGCAGCCACTTCAGAGGTTAGATAGCTCTTCCTCACAGTTCGCACCGAGGTCTCCCGCTGAATAAAACCGGTGATGTTAAAAAACACACAGTAGTGGTCAGAGACAGCCAAGTCAACAACAGAGGACACACTGGCAGAAAGGCCATAGGTAATGACCAAGTCCAGTGTGTGTCCTCTGTTGTGAGTCGGCTGCGTGACATGTTGCGTAAAATCCATATAGTTAAGAATGTTTAAAAATTCTTTTGAAACAGAGTCTAAAGGATTATTTATGTGCAGGTTAAAATCACCGGTTAAAATTATCATGTTGTACGTTGTGTGTATGATTGATAAAAATTCTGAAAACTCATTAATAAAAGCAGCACATTTTTGGGGTGGTCTATAAACGGTGACACATAAGATTGGAGGGCTGCTAAAAACAATGGCGTGATATTCAAAAGTGGTAAAATTATCAAATAAAATCTGTTTGGTGGTGAGAGTGTTATTGGTTAAAGATGCTGTGCCACCACCTTTCCTACCAGTTCTTATAGAAAAAGAATAGTTAAAATTTGGCGGGGAGGCCTCAGCTAGAACAACAGGTGCATCCATACCCAACCATGTTTCAGTTAAAAACAAACAGTCTAGTTTGTTGTCTAAAATCAGGTCATTGACAATAAAAGACTTATTTAACAGAGAGCGTATATTTAAAAGTGCCATGTTGAGTGTGACTGGTGACATTTGAACTGAAGAGGCAGGTACTGGTTGACATTTTGGAAGAGGCCTGAGATTATTGATGTTTACAGTATTGTAGTGGGGGCGTGAGGGTGTGGTATCTTAGACTCAAACACAGGGTGGATAAGTAACTGAATTTATTTAAGAGTTTGTAGATGGAAGGTTCGACAACGCCACCTGGGGCTTAGGGCCCCGGGAGATAACTGTAGATTCGTTCCTGCTAAGAAGAGACAGAGACGTGAGTTGAAAAGTAACCAATTTATTCTAATACAAGGTGGCTAATGGTATTTAAAATCTATATGAAACAGTCATATACAAATTTGTAAAGGACTAAACCACAAATAAGAAGTCAGCTGGGGGGATTGGTAGAGGGGCAGCCTACAAGGGAAAGTGCCCAGGGGTGCCACCACTTACCTTGTGAGCACACACACACACGACACACTTCACTACAAATCAAGACGTGGAGACCTGTGTACCCAGTGAGTCAAACCAAACACAAAAAGTGAGGGTTCCCAACCACGAGTGCCTAGCCCATCCACTCAATGGCTCCCAGCTGTAAAAAAAAGAAAGGAAACAAGGTTCAGACAAAAAAACAAAAAGTAACTAGGTCAAACTACAACTTACACTACCAAAAAAAGAAAAAGAAAGAATCAAAACAGGCAGAACAGCAGCAGGTGGACCTACAAAAAAACAGAGCAAGGATTAAATAAAAATCCACCTTTTGCTTTCATAAAAGATTCCTAGCACCCTACTCACCACCCAAGGAGACCTGCAGACAGCCAGGAAAGAGAGAGAGGCAGAAAGGAGGCCACCAGGTGCCTTTTATACATGCCCTTGATTAGAGGGGAGGGGCCAACTTGAGCACACATACCCAAAGTATTGAGTGCTCACTACAATCTACCCCGCCGATTTTAAAATCGACGTCCCGATGATTATTGCCCTGGTCTAAAAAATGAACACAGACATCTTAGAATTAGTAGCCCCCATTGCCCTACTCCCTGCTGTCTATGGCAGGTGATGGAGATTTGGATGTTTTCCGGCCGTTATACGAGTGGTCCTCCTTAGGGAATGCTCTGCATCTGTTGGAGTTTGGACTACCTCCACAAGATCAGCAGAGGGACAGACTGGCCTGGCTTGAGTGGATGTGGGGGGTTGTGGTGGTGTAGAGTGAGGGTCTGTGGTGGTTGAACTGGAACAAGGGACCAACCTAAACCACTCACCCTCAGTCACCGGCTCCTCTAGGGAATGGAGTTCTGTCTGCAGTTCATCACTCCAAGGCTCCTTTTGGAAAGGGAGTTCTGCCTGCACTTCACTCATAGGACGGTCGTTAACCATTTTAGCCTTCAGCAAGGAGCGATGAACATGTTTTACCTTGCTGGGGTCATCCTTAGGTGCAATGGTATACACAGGTCCTCCTGTCGGGGTTCTCAACACCTCATACACCACGGAGCTCCAGACATCTTTGATCTTATGACGACCTCTGACCCCGGTCTCCTTAAGGTAAACCAGCTGGCCTTCCTGAAAAGGGGAATCCCGTACCTTTTTATCATGAAGCTCCTTGCGCAGCTGGGCTTTAGCCACCAGGTGTTGGTTCACACCCTCATATGCATGACGTAGCCGAGTCTGATGCTCCACCATCCAGTCATTAATGGTGCCAGGGGTTGGGTCTGGCACTCTTCCCAAGAGAAAATCCACTGGCAATTGTGGCTCTATGCCAAACATGAGGAAATATGGGGACTCTCCTGTGGACTGATGTGCAGTAGTATTATATGAGAAGGTAAGTGATGCAAGATAACATGACCAGTCCCTCTTTTTGGTGACCGGTAGTGTGCGAAGAAGGTTATGCAGAGTCCTGTTAAACCTTTCACATTGTCCATTACCAGCGGGATGGTAAGGGGTAGTCCGACTCTTTTGTATTCCATACATCTGGCACAGTTGTTGAATAAGGTGACTCTCAAAATTCCGGCCCTGATCCGAATGGACCCGGCCCGGTACACCAAACTTACAAAACCACTCATTTACCAGAACCTTGGCAACAGTAACAGCAGTTTGGTCAGAAGTTGGAACTGCCTGCGTGAATTTGGAAAAAACATCAGTCATTATCAAAACATTTTCCATCCCATTTCTTGCTGGCTCCAAGGTGGTAAAATCAATAGCCAGAATTTGATTTGGCCGGGATGCAAGTAGATGGCCCATGTAGGTACGTGTAGCAGGGTGAATATCTTTAGCCACCTGGCAACGTTCACAGTTCTGGCACCACTGCTTTATGTCATGATGCATTCCAGGCCAGTAGCAGCGCTGACGGACTAAGCCAGTTGTTCGTTCTACACCCTGATGTCCATGTTCATCATGCAACTGCTGCAGTACCTGCTTCTGAAGGGACGCAGGAAGAACCAGCTGCAGATTCTCTTCTCCATCAGGGTTGCACACACGACGATAAAGCACCCCGCCTTTCTCCACAATTCGATCCCACTGTCGAATTAAGATCAAAACCTCCTTGGTTATATGGCGACGTTCTGTTGCATCAGGGCCTTGCTTTCTGGACCAGAATGTCAGGAACTTGTTGATAGAAGGATCAGCTTCCTGCAATGCACACAAATCTGACAGAGTATGACATGGAAATGCAGATATACCAATTTGAGTAGCTTCACTTTTCTGCACCTCAACTGCTTGATGCAAAGCTTCTGGAACTTGCAGACCAGAGCTAACAAGGTCTGATGTACTTGCCGGGGCTGGATGTTGTCGGGAGAGGGCGTCAGCATTTCTGTTATTTCTGCCAGGCCTGTATTTGATGGCAAAGTCAAATGTAGCCAGCTGTGCAGCCCACCGCTGTTCAGTCGCACCAAGCTTTGCTGTTAAAAGGTGACTGAGGGGATTATTGTCAGTAAAAACCACACACTTCTGTCCCAACAAATAATCCCTAAATTTCTCGGTCATGGCCCATTTAAGGGCAAGAAACTCCAGCTTCATTGCACTATAGTTGTTCATATTGCGCTCTGTAGGTCTAAGGCCACGACTTGCATAGGCTACAGGTCGGATCTTACCATCCTGTTCTTGAGAAAGTACCGCACCAAGTCCATCATAGCTGGCATCTACTTCCAGAATAAAAGGCAGAGCAAAGTTAGCATAGGCCAAGACAGGAGCTGACGCCAATTTCATTTTCAGATCTTCAAAACTGTGTTCACACTCATCTGTCCATACTGCAGCAAGGGGCATCTTTGTGGGCTTGCGAGACTTGCCAACAGTCTGTTCAGCTACCAGGCGGTGCAGCGGAGCTGCAATCTTGGCAAATCCTTTAATGAATCGCCGGTAATAACTGGCAAACCCTAGGAAGGAACGCAGCTCTGGCACAGAGGTTGGCCTTTCCCACTTAGACACCGCCTCAATCTTGCCTGGGTCTGTTGACACACCATCCTGCGAAATGACATGACCCAGGTAGCTCACCTCTGTTTTGAAAAAGGAGCATTTCTCCAACTTGGCCTTGAGACCCTCTTTCTGCAGACGACCCAGAACAGCATCCAACCGGTTCATATGTTCCTCTACAGTAGAAGAGAAAACAACAACATCATCCAGGTACAATAATAGAGACTGGCCATGTTGGTCTCCAAAGATTCTCTCCATCAATCTTTGAAAAGTACTTGGAGCATTGCACAGCCCAAAGGGCATCCTGTTCCATTCAAAAAGTCCAAATGGTGTGCAGAAAGCAGTCTTCGCTTTGTCTTTCTCAGTGACAGGTACTTGATTATACCCAGCAGCTAAATCCAAAGTAGAGAACCACTTGGCTCCAGACAACGCATCAAGTGACTCTTCGATGCGTGGTAAGGGAAATGCATCCTTCCGCGTTTTGCTGTTCAAGAGGCGATAATCCACACATAAGCGGAGGCTGCCATCTTTCTTTTTGACTAACACTATGGGAGAGGCGTAGGGGCTACTACTCTCCCTGATTACCTGTGTTTCAAGAAGCTGGCGAATATGGGCCTTTGCTGCTTCATATTCTGAAGGGGGAATCCGTCTAAACCGCTGGCGTACTGGCACTTCATCCACTAAAGGGATATCATGGGATATAAGGTTAGTACAGCCTATGTCGCCTTCATGTGTTGAAAACACACTCTGGAATTTTTGCAACAAAGATCTAACCTGCTTTTGCTCCTGCCCTCCAAGGGCTGTTAAATCCACTGCATCAATTTGGTCCCTCACAGAGGTATGGGCTGCATGAGAAGCGACAGTGGCAGGAGCATCCCTCTCTACAAGACCATCACCCTCTACAAGGCCAGCTGGGGAGCTCACCAGATAGGCAGTGCTAATGGTACCAAGTACAGTACGAGGGTATAGCACAACATCTTGCGTCCCTACATTAACAATGGGGATATAAGCTGTACCTCGGCTAACCCGTACCAGCGCTGGGGACGCTAAGAGCCCAAGAGGCAAACCTGTGGTCAGGGGTTCAAACAAGACCTCATCCACTGTATAGTGCTTGTGACAGGAAGCACTTACAATTTTTAAAGTGCCTCCAGGTATTCTGCAAACCCTCCCCCCTTTAACCTTTACTCTGCCTGAATAATCTGGTTGGGCATTAACTTTAGCCTGGTGACACTGCTGGAGAGCTTGCCGAATGGGGACTGGAGCCTGTGACACATTAGTTGCCTCAAAAAGAGCTGAGCCATGTTCAACAAAAAGCTCATGGTAACATTTTTTGATGATGTTCATCCCCAATACCCCTGGGACAGCAGGGGCACCATTTTTAGAATCTTTGACCACCAACACCCCTCGCTTGGCTACCGCTTTACCACAGAGCAGCACATCTAGTTCAAAGTAGCCAATATAGGGTATTGCAAGCCCATTAGCAGCAGTCAACCTCAACCAGTTACAGGTACGGAGCTTATCTGAGCCCCAGGGTGCAAAGTTCTTTTCAAAAAAACTTTCAGTTATTGTAGACACCATTGACCCTGTGTCCACCAAACAAGGAACCTGAACCCCACCCATAAGTACGGTCAACCAGGGACATGCTGACACTAACCCGTCAGGAACAGCAGGGAATTCTGAGCCTGGAAAGACCCCACCTGAACTTTGGCTCAGCAGTTCAGGGGGTGACAGTTTTCCTGCTCCTGTGCATCGTGATTCATGCTAGAGGATACAGCTCTTGGCCCTGGCTGCGGTCCTGAAGTCACAGGTCTTTTCCTGCAATCCCTTGCAAAATGGCCTGGTTGCCTACATCTCTTACAGACGATTTTATCAGGGGATTGAAACCGATTGTTGGGGGTAAGATTAAGATTAGCAATGGTATGGCTTAATTGATTCAACTGTTCCTGTTGCTTTTTAAGCATCTCCTTTAACTCATCCAACTCAAGGTTACCATAAGGATTACCTGATGGTTGGTACAGGTGGCTAGGACTAGTCTGATACTTCTGAACCGTGTGCTGGAAGCCTAAAGCAGCAGGAACAGAATTACTTCTACCTCTCCCCCCTCCCGGCATGCCTTCCTGCTCCCACCTTATAGCCTCCGTGCGAACATCTATTAGGGTGGCGTCAGGGTGTGCACGGACATACTGCTTCAATTCTCTGCGGAGAAAGCAATCAAACACATACTCGACAAATTGATCTCTAAGCATCACATCTTTGTTTAAGAGACCAATTGGGGCCTTTTGGGCAACCCTCTCCATTAAACACATTAGAGCATGTGAAAACTCTTGTAGTGTTTCACCATCTAATTGTTTCCTGGAAAAGAAGTCCTCCTGCAGAGACACATAAGACCTGGTACACCCATATAGTTCCTGCAAAATAGAGAGAACCTTTTCAGGGTCCTCTCGCTCCTCACGGGGTCGGTAACGGATCTCATCTCGAGCCTCTCCTTCCAAGTGGTCATACAGGAAGAATGCTTTCTCAATGGAAGACAGATGCCTAGAACGAAAGCATGCTTGGACCTCTTCGACCCACTCGGCCAGCCCAAGACCAGTTCTGCCCCTGAATACAGGGCACCTTCTCTCTCTGGGAAGGTAAATCAGTCTCTCTATCGGTGGAGTTGTGACTGTGGATGGTCCGTACCCTGAAGAACCTGCAGCAGTCGAATCACTCGGCCCCGCCTGGCTTCCATCTTGACCTTGTCGCAGCCGTTGGTTCTCAGCTTGCAGTTGGTCAATGAGCGCCTTTAGCTGGCCAATCTCCTCCGCCATTTAGTGATGCCAGTAGACGAGGCCCTGGGATCCAATGAACCTACTGCTGCTCTGCCCAGAAAAATATACTTGAGAAAATAACAACTCAACCGAATCTGCCACTAAGAAAAAAAAGAAACCACAAACACACGTCTCTGCTCTAACAGGAAATCCTGCCGACAACGCCAATTTGTAGTGGGGGCGTGAGGGTGTGGTATCTTAGACTCAAACACAGGGTGGATAAGTAACTGAATTTATTTAAGAGTTTGTAGATGGAAGGTTCGACAACGCCACCTGGGGCTTAGGGCCCCGGGAGATAACTGTAGATTCGTTCCTGCTAAGAAGAGACAGAGACGTGAGTTGAAAAGTAACCAATTTATTCTAATACAAGGTGGCTAATGGTATTTAAAATCTATATGAAACAGTCATATACAAATTTGTAAAGGACTAAACCACAAATAAGAAGTCAGCTGGGGGGATTGGTAGAGGGGCAGCCTACAAGGGAAAGTGCCCAGGGGTGCCACCACTTACCTTGTGAGCACACACACACACGACACACTTCACTACAAATCAAGACGTGGAGACCTGTGTACCCAGTGAGTCAAACCAAACACAAAAAGTGAGGGTTCCCAACCACGAGTGCCTAGCCCATCCACTCAATGGCTCCCAGCTGTAAAAAAAAGAAAGGAAACAAGGTTCAGACAAAAAAACAAAAAGTAACTAGGTCAAACTACAACTTACACTACCAAAAAAAGAAAAAGAAAGAATCAAAACAGGCAGAACAGCAGCAGGTGGACCTACAAAAAAACAGAGCAAGGATTAAATAAAAATCCACCTTTTGCTTTCATAAAAGATTCCTAGCACCCTACTCACCACCCAAGGAGACCTGCAGACAGCCAGGAAAGAGAGAGAGGCAGAAAGGAGGCCACCAGGTGCCTTTTATACATGCCCTTGATTAGAGGGGAGGGGCCAACTTGAGCACACATACCCAAAGTATTGAGTGCTCACTACAGTATGATATGGTTTGTGGTGGTTTGGTTGCTCTCTGAATGTGATAATGACATGAATTGATGAACTGTGTGGAGGAATGTTAGGTCCAAGTCCAGTATTGCGAACTTTGCTGTTAAAAGTGGAACTGAGTAAGTAGGAGCTGGGACCAGGGGGACATCAATCCGTGACGGACAGGTCAGCAGGTGCAGTGGGTTTGGTGTGATGAGTGGGCTGGGTGCAGGGGTGCTGTACACCAAATGCCAAATTGGCGGACAGAAGACGGCAGCCCCGCGTGTTGAGGTGGAGCCCGTCAGCCCCAAAAAGATGGCTCCACTCCCAGAAAGCATCAAAGTTGTTAATAAAACCCAGGCTGTGGGAACTACAGGCGGAGGAGAGCCAGGTGTTGAGGCTGAGCAACCTGCTGAAGCAGCCTATTCCTCTGCCGCAAGTGGGGGTGGGGCCAGAAATAAAAACATTTACCTGATATTGTCCAAGCAACGTGAAAAGATGAAGGAAATCCAGCTTTAACAGCTCGGACTGCTGTTTACGGATATCGTTGGTGCCGAAGTGGATTATGATCCTGTTGGCCTGCGGCTGGGACCTCAGGATGCCCGGGATTCTGTCGGCGATGTCCATAACAGTGGCTCCCGGGAACGACAGGGTGAGCGCCCCCCTCATCCGCACGTTCCTCACGATGGTTCATCTGACTCCAGGAGACAAAGTCACTGACCAGATTCCTGTACTCGTCCTCTCCATCATCCTTAATACACCCCACGATGGCTGTGTCATCTGCAAATTTCTGGATGTGACACAGCTCTGAGTTGTAACAGAAGTCAGAGGTGTAGAGTGTGAAGAGGAGGGGGGCCAGCACCGTCCCCTGGGGTGCTCCTGTGCTGCTAATAACAGTGTCAGATGTGGTGTCCTTTAGCCTGACGTACTGCGGTCTCTCTGTGAGGTAGTTACCAATCCAGGACACCAAGCAGGGGTCCACCTGCATCTCCCTCAGTTTGTCCAGAAGCATCAGGGGCTGGATTGTGTTGAAGGCGCTTGAAAAATCCAAGAAGAGGATCCTCACTGTGCCCCTCCCCTTATCCAGATGAACTTGGACACGGTGTAGGAGGTAGAGAATAGCATCCTCCACACCCACACCTGCTTGATAGGCAAACTGTAGGGGGTCCTGGGCCTGTTGCACTTGGGGCTTGAGGAGATTGAGGATGAGCCGCTCCAGCGTCTTCATCAGCTGGGATGTAAGTGCCACCGGTCTGTAATCGTTCAGCTCACCAGGACGGTTTTTCTTTGGAACTGGAACAATACAGGATGTTTTCCACAGGGTAAACACTTTCCCCAGCTATAGACTGTGGTTGAAGACATGCTGGAGTGGTTCCCCCAGTTCAGCAGTGCAGGTCCTAAGCAGACGAGGAGGCACTCCGTCAGGGCCTGCTGCTTTCCATGGGTGGAGCTTCCTCAGTTCTCCCCTCACCTGTTCTGCTGTTATGTGTGGAGGGTGTTGAGATGGGGGGAGGGGTAAAGGTTGGCAGGGGGGCTGCACAGGGGATGAAGTCAGGGAGGTTGTGTACTGCAGTGGGGGAGGGGGGACAGTGGGCTGGTCAAAGCGGTTAAAGAAGATGTTCAGCCTGTTTGCTTCTTCCACTGTCCCCCCCGCTGTCATGGCCTTTGATCTGAAGCCTGTGATGGTGTTGACACCATCCCAGACCTCCTTCATACGGGCTCTCACTCAGTTTATCCTCCATCTTCCTTCTGTAGGTGTCCCTCGCCACCTTCAGGCATTGTTTCACCTCCCGCTGTGCTAATTGCATTGCCTCCTTGTCATGATTCATGAAAGCCACCTTCTTCCTGTTGAGGGCAGCTTTGACATCTTGTGTTATCCAAGGTTTGTTATTTGGATAACAACGGACAGTCTTATTGGGGGAGACTACATCCAGCGAGAAGTTGATGTAGTCCGTCAGACAGTGAGTCTGCTCCTCTATGTCCTCACCATGTTGTCCCAGCAGTACATCCCAATCAGTGATGTCAAAGCAGTCTCTCAGGGCATCCTCTGCCTCAGGTGACCACTTCCTGATCGAGCGTGTGGTTTTAGACATCCTTTTGACCAGGGGGGTGTACTGTGGCTGTAGGTGAACCAGGTTGTGGTCAGACTTTCCAAGTGGGGGGAGGGGGGTGGCTCTGTAGGCATCCTTCACATTGAAATACAGCAGGTCTATTGTTCTGTTGTTCCTTGTTGGACAGTCTACAGCCTGGTAGAAGGAGGCCAAGGTAGGGTCCAGGGAAGCATGATTAAAATCCCCAGATATGACCGTAAACACCTCGGGGTGCTTTGTCTGCAGCCTTGCTGTTACTGTGTGTATCTTCTCACAGGCAGCTGATGCATCCGCGCTGGGCAGGATGTAAACACAGAGTACGATCACGTGACTAAGCTCCCTTGGCAAGTAATATGGCCGCAGACTAACGGCTAACAGTTCCAAGTCATGGCAACACAGTTCCTTTTTCACTGAGACATGTCCTGGGCAACACCAATGTTTGTTCACATACATGATGAGCCCCCCACCTCTGCTCTTACCGCAGGCGTTCATGTCTCTGTCAGCTCTCACAGCAGTGAAACCCGGTAGATCCAAGTTAGCGTCCGGTATCGCATCAGTGAGCCATGTTTCTGTGAAGATGTATAAGCTGCACTCGCGATAACTCCGCTGATTGTTCAGTGCCAACAGCTAGTCCATCTTGTTAGGTAGTGAGTTGACGTTCCCCATTAGTACAGAGAGGATCACTGGCTTAAAACGTCGTCGAGCAGCCTTTAGCTTAGATCCTGACTTGCAGCTTCTGTACTTCTTCCTCAGCTCTTTCGGTACATTGTGCTGCATTCCGACATTAGTCTTCAATGCAAAAAGTTCCTCTCTTGAATAAACAAGACGACGTGCAAGTGTCATGCTAGAGTTAAAAAATATTCAATAGGATATATATATATATATATATATATAAAGGAATAAAATGATAAGAAAGAAAGAAAGAAACACTCGGGTGCGTAAGAGATACTGGTAAAGCAGCCGTCTCCTACAGCGCCGTTAAAAAATAAAATAAAATAAAAAAAAATATATATATAATATATATATAATTATATAACATATTATAATAAATATATAATATATATAAAATATATCAGACAATTACATAGACTCAACTTACGGTGATTGTATGTCACATGCACATTCAATGAAATGCAGTTAGCATCCACGCAAAAGTGCAAAAAGAACTAGTAGTGTGAATATGGGACAGTTAACGTACATTTACCACCGACATCACCGCAAATGATGTAAAAAAATATAAAGCAAGTTTGGTCAGTTAAACACAGTTTTGGGCGGTAACAGTATGTGGGTAGGGTACTGTTCCAAAGCCACTTTACTGGAAAAGTTGGGGCCTAAACGTTAAAGGTGAAGAACCTCTGTTCAGAGATACAGAGGATCAGCTGCTCCTGAACCCTCCCATCCAATAGCTTTCCACATGTGTTATGATTCAGGGCTCTATGTTTTCGCCCACTAACCCACCAAATACAGGTGAAAGCTGAAATTGGTGGGTAGAAATAAAAACTTACCATCACAGGTGGGTGATGAATTAGTGTAACGTCTGAAAGATGATAAAATCCAAAATCCTGTTTTTGTGACATTTCAAATGTCACAAAAATAAAATCCAGCTGAGAGTGGTAAAGAACACTCAGATTTCTCCCACACTGAGAAGGTTTAAAACTTTTGCTAACTGGTTTCGTGTTCACTAAATTTTTAAACAACATGAACTCGTTTGTTGCAACAAAAATGGATTAGAATAAAGTTTTTATGAAAACACTGAATAAAAATTCTTACCAACTGTTTATTAATGCTAAATTAGAATAAACAGAAGCTCTGAGTGATACTAAATATGAGCTGGAAGAGTCGACCCTTCTAAACGCTTCATTCATCACTGTGATGAATGAATCACTACATTTCCCATCAACATTGTTTCAGACAGAAGGATAAACAAAAGCCTGGCAGTGGTTACACCATTTGACCTACTAGGCTGGTTAACTGGTGTGGAAGAAATTTTACTTATTATGCTCTCTATATAATATTATAAATACTACTATAATTACTTCCTTTACTATATTCATTTATAAATTGTATTTACACTGATTGTTACTATATGACACTTTTTACATTGTACATTTTTACTCATCATGCTTTTATTCACTTTTAAGGTTTATTCTCTTCATATACATGCTCTGTTAAAAGTTCACTACGAGGGTAAGATGATCTTTATCTGGTCCTTCCTCAGACCCTTAGTCACAATGGTTCTGGTGGAGACACAACTATGTGAGGTTGTTTTGACGTTGTTTTAAAGCTGTGTGTCCACCCAAGGTCTTCAGGAAGGAGGATTCTTTCTACAGAAATGTAGTAAGTAAAAAAAACTATTGTTTTTCCTCTTGCCTCCCCAGAGTCTCTCTTGAATTCTTGCGAGTTGGGAATTTGCCATAATTACCTCATAATTCAGCCAAAGGTAATTATTTAAAAACAAAAACAATCAGTATCATTTTCATCATTTCATCATTTCAATCAGGACACATCGTTCACTCAGTTTTGACTATCAATTCATCCTTCTCTAGTTGTGGATGGTACGTTTAAAAAGCATGTTTTCACCTGATATAACTTCCTCCAGCTTTTTCAGGGAATGCTGCTTCAGAAGATAAAGATTAAACAGATGATTTTTCTCTGAGAATCAATATCTGCTGACAAATAATGGCCAATGATGGTGTCAGTCTGAGGATTCTCAGCTCAGATAACAAAAGGAAGCAGCTGGTAAAAAGGTTCCTGCCGCCCAGAGACAGCATGTCTGAGG
Source organism: Melanotaenia boesemani (assembly GCF_017639745.1). NCBI lineage: Eukaryota > Metazoa > Chordata > Actinopteri > Atheriniformes > Melanotaeniidae > Melanotaenia > Melanotaenia boesemani. The sequence continues at coordinate 3,546,244 of NC_055704.1, forward strand.
GTGGACTGATTCACTGGAGGGAAAGTAAAAAATCTCCACTTTTAATTTCTTTTCTTTCTGTGTGGGAAACTTCAGCCCTGAACCTGATTAAAACCGGGATTGTGGAAGAATAATTCCTTTGTTCTGTCATTGATCCAGCTTGTTCTACACTGTAAAATTAAACAAGCTGCTTTTATTAAAAGTATGTTTTCATTAACTTGATTAAGTTTAATGAACTGGAAAGATGTGAGCTTGAAGGAGTTTAATTAAGCTAAAAAATTTGAGTTTGATAGATGTTTATGAGGTTGAAAAAACTTGATAAATCAAACATAAATTGGAAGAGAAACTTTAATAAATAAATAAAAATAAAATTTTGTATGTATTTTCAACTACATGAATACTGTAGTGCAGCTTCCTTAAAGTAAGAGATGCCGTGTAAATAGTTGCTGCTTTGATGAGCTGACGTCTCTGAACGCAGCAGGAAGTTGGTGTGGACGTGGGATGAGCTGACGTCTCTGAACGCAGCAGGAAATTGGTGTGGACGTGGGATGAGCTGACGTCTCTGAACGCAGCAGGAAGTTGGTGTGGACGTGGGATGAACTGACGTCTCTGAACGCAGCAGGAAGTTGGTGTGGACGTGGGATGAACTGACGTCTCTGAACGCAGCAGGAAGTTGGTGTGGACGTGGGATGAACTGACGTCTCTGAACGCAGCAGGAAGTTGGTGTGGACGTGGGATGAGCTGACGTCTCTGAATGCAGCAGGAAGTTGGTGTGGACGTGGGATGAGCTGACGTATCTGAACGCAGCAGGAAGTTGGTGTGGACGTGGGATGAGCTGACGTCTCTGAACGCAGCAGGTAGCTGGTGTGGATGTGGGATGAGCTGATGTCACTGAACGCAGCAGGAAGCTGGTATGGATGTGGGATAAGCTGATGTCACTGAACGCAGCAGGAAGCTGGTATGGACGTGGGATGAGCTGACGTCTCTGAACGCAGCAGGTAGCTGGTGTGGATGTGGGATGAGCTGATGTCACTGAACGCAGCAGGAAGCTGGTATGGATGTGGGATAAGCTGATGTCACTGAACGCAGCAGGAAGCTGGTATGGACGTGGGATGAGCTGACGTCACTGAAGGCAGCAGGAAGTTGGTGTGGATGTGGGATAAATTGACGTTCCTGAATGGAACAGGAAGTTAGTGTGGACCTAGTTTTAAATTAAATAATGTCAGACCACTGACCTTTCTGTGAAGCTGCAGCAGCTTCCTGGATAATAACCAGTAACTGGAGAGCAGTGACATGACAACACCAACAACCATTAGAAATCCTTTATCATCATCATCATCATCATCATCATTCTAACAGCTAAACTGTATTTGATGTCTGAAACAATATTTCTCAAGTGGGGGGATACGTACCCCTCAGGATATTTCCTGGGAATGTGTCAGGGTTTTCCTAACATAAAATAAGACACAAGAACTCAGGATAGGTTTTCAGCACATCATGATGGGGAGAGACCAGAGTCAGATAATCACTCAAGAGTGTCTGTCTGTCAACTCCAAAGTCTTCACACCAGCTGAGCCTTTTTATTGAGTGGATTGTGTAAATCTGCCAAACCAGATATGCAAATATACTTCAGAGAAGTGCAGTTATTTTGTATATCAGCACTCACCACATCCTGTCTTTCTACATTGTTATGTGGGTGGTGCGCCAGTTGTTAGAAACATCAAAGAGGAACTTCAAATGTCAAAAGATTAAAAGTTTCTAACATTTCCCTCCTGTTTGACATTAAAAGTTACATTTCAAAGTTATTTGTTAAAACGCATGAATAACTGGAACTCAAAAGGTATGAGAGTAAAGCATAAACGAGAATCAAAAATGTGTAAATAAAGTTCACTACCAAAACATCAGACCGTATCACTTGTTCTCACATTTTCGATACAGACATCATATCAGTGAACATTAACAAAATCACAGAGCAGAGTCATCGTCCTTCTCCGGTACGGCATGATATTGCTGGGCAAACATTACTTGTTGCATGTAAGCATTTGAAACTGCACAAGAAATCAGGGCCTTAATACATGGGATAACACAGGAAATTAAGACACAGAATATAATTAACACAGCGATTACTGGTGCACAGAATTTTATCAGCACATGCCACCAGGAATCACCGGCCATCCAGGACCACAAATCCCATGACCGGGGAGCAACATGGTCTTTGCTCATTCCATCCTGGAGATTTCTCAAACCTTGCATTGCTTCTGCCACGTCTCCATTGATCTCATCTGGAATGTATGTACAGCAGGTAGCATTGATTATGAAGCAGACTCCTCCTTGTGCTTGTCTAAAACCATGCGCTTTTCCAGAACTATCATTCTAATTGCGTCAGTTTCTCTGTTCTGTCCGTCATCAATTGCAATGGAGAGGTTCACTAAAGTCTTAAACCTGTAGTCAACAGTTTCTATGTGAAGTAAATTCTTTGCCACTCCAGTCCAGGGGAACAAAGCGAGGGTGACCTTTCCAAGCTTTGTCCAGTGTTTGTGTTACTCTTAATCAGCTCATGTGGTGGAGGAGTAAGATATATTCGCCTATAGATGCTTGGCCACAACAGGAATAGGGAGACCACCAGGGTTGTGAGGCACGTTAGGTCAAAATCAGCAACAAATTGCTCTATATTTAATATTTTTCAAGACATTGGTGTTTTGGCATCAGATGATGTTTTTGACAGAATGTTAACAAGGGGCGCTGATTTTGATTTAAATACTTATATCAATAACCTTGATACTCAATTAGATATGTCTTCTTATATTTCTTCTGATAAAGAGATAAAAGTTACTTTTATAGACCATAATTTTAAAAGAATGGGTATTAGGGGAATTGCATACTTTTATTTCATCTTTAAACTTTTACAAACTTTTAATTATAATACTCCAAAAACTCGCAATGGTCCCAGAATATCCCAAAATAACATTAAAAATAATGATTTTAACATTCTATCATTTTTGGATGATAAATATATATATATATATCCAGCATGGAATAAATAAAATAATATATCTATTATATCTTTATTTCCTGGGCGGGACCTCTTTTTAGGAAGTTTTAGTCCCAACCTCACTACTTTAAATCATACAACAAATACCTTTAAACAATTACTAGATGTTTTGCAATTGATTAATACCAAATAAAAGTATCAAAACATAGATCATGTTCTCCAAAACAAAGATCATGTTCTTAAAGGGCAGCAAGGTATCTTTATAAATCAAATTAAAAAGAATTTAATGTTAGTTTCTCCTTTTGTCAAAACACTTAAAGTAACATTAAGTTATTTAAGAGAATTATTTCTATATTTAATAATGAAGATTTAATTTATTTCTATATATTTGGTAACATTTAAGATTAACACAGGTCAATTATTAGAAGTCCGCGTCAGTGTTAAAATTTGTTGTTTGTTTTACCATAAACTAATATTTTGACCAAATGTGAAATTTGTGCATGTATTTGTATTGTGGTTTTACAAGTCCCTGTGTCACACAAGAAGTCAATGTCCTTTCTATTTACCATAAGAATTATTATAGGTTTGTCAGTCAGTCTGGAGTATATGCATATTGTTGTTGTTGATATGCTTCATCAGCCTCAGTACTGTAAGTGATACCACTGTGAATTTTAAATTCTTTTTCAAATCTGATGCGGAACTCATCCACATCCTCATCAGATTTTTGCTTAATCCCTGAGAGGTGATGGTAGTTTGCCTTTCTTTTGAACAATGCCTTCACAGACTCCATCAAACTGAGCTTTATAATCTCCAGTGAGGTTACCATCGGCTGGATATGGGAAAGGTGCTCCATTCGCACCTCCATTGTTGCCCCCAGTAACCCAGTGTCTAGCTAAAGAAGATAGCATAGCTTCACCCAACTCATGTCCATTCAGCCCATGGGAAGCTTGTTTATGGGCGGAAGACATGAGTTACTGGGGAATCGACCACACCTGTCCTGATATTTGCAATAGACTGTATGGGCGTACACGGGCAATCTCAACTCCTCCCCTTTCCTCGGCTGGCGACCTGCATAATCATGTAACTTACTCCTCGTACAAAAATAGTCTGTACTTCCTTGCGTTTTTCTTTCTCTTACTTTGTGGTCACACTGACATATTTCTTACACCACTTTTCCATGAATTTAACATTTTCTGGATCTCTTTATTGTCATTCTACACAGACTAGAAAACTGTTGCCCCTTGTTGATGTATTTATGTATATAATTTATCTATATGTTTATCTATATATTAGTTCAGCCCATCAGTTCACAATTCGTTTGTGATTGCTGTTATTATTATTAATATTATTATTACTGAATAACTCCATAAGTGCAATTGATCATTGTAGGAGCGCTATATGGATGTCATTATTATTACTGCTTAGAATTCTATTTTCAAAATGTGTGCAAAACTCATCTGCATTTAATTTAACTTTTGCTTTGATGCAACGAGACGACTGTACTTGCTATTTTCTTAAACACTGTGTGCATTTTGGTAAACAAAATATCCAGTTGGGTCTGATAAGGGCCAGCCAGACCACTATTGGCTAGATAGAGAATACTACCTCCTGTAAGGTCCTTACCCTTAACTCCTCCACTCACTCTGCCCCAGTCTTTCCCCAGGGAACTATATCAGCGGAGATCGGTTCGGGGTCAGAGTGAGAATTATGCCTCTACGGTGATTGCCCTGAGTGGCGGTGGCTCCACCACTTAAGGAATCTGGTGTGGGCTGGACAGGTTGGCCTCCTCTGCCTTAAGATACTGGGCTGGTCTCGTCATCACCAGGGTTTACAAAAGCTGTCAATGCAGCTTCATCGCCCTTTGTCCTTACTTTAGACTATTTCAAACCTTCCCTGACTGACATAACGTAATGCACCTTTATCTTGTATATTAGCACCAGATATGTGAATATACTTCAGAGAAGAAGTGCAGTTATTTTGTATATCAGCACTCACCACATCCTGTCTTTCTACATTGTTATGTGGGTGGTGCGTCAGTTGTTAGAAACTTTTAATCTTTTGACATTTGAAGTTCCTCTTTGATGTTTCTAATAGAATGATGCTTCTTTTTTATTTTATATGTGACTTTTTAATCCCGATTAATCACATGATTAATCACATCATCATGATTAATTGCATTGTTTTGCGAAAAATGTCATTTTGCTTTAAAAGAAGCCTAACTGCTATATGAAATAAAAGCATTAAATTTTGCTTTACAAACACTAAATCAGGGGTCTTCAACCTGCGGCTCCGGAGCAGCAAGTGGCTCTCTGGACCTTCCACATTGGCTCTTAATACATGGCTAAAAATGATAAAGAACTAACTGATGTTTTTAAATATAGATATAATAACAAATGCAGGTTTGAGCTCTTTTCAGTTTTATTCATGGAATTATTGTTTTGAATTTCCACAACATAATGGCACTAAAAGTACCAGTAATATATTTTTATCTTTTTTTTTTTGTCATTACGTTAGAAACGTTTATTTTATTACAAAATTTTTCACAAATATCTATATCCCATATAAGAAAGTCTGTCTATCCTCTTTTTGCAATAATCTTAAGTTTTTCTTTATTTTAAGCTTAAGTATTATTATTGAAATAAAGTTTTCATTGAAATAAAAATGTGTTTCTTCAAAAATGACAACAAATTCCCAATAGTAGATATGTATTAGAAATTATAAGTTGTCTTTTTAAAAGGTCTCGTAACATTTGCAGCTCTAAAGGAGTTTTATTTAGCTGTCTGAGGGAAAAATGGCTCTTTGGATTGGAAAGGCTGCAGACCCCTGGACTAAACACATACACAGGTTTAGCAGCAGTTTTCTCTTTAAACACCAACAGTTAAAATATTTCTTCATGAAAAATCACATATTTATGAGAAAGAAGGATGAAATGTTCAGGACTTACTAACTAAAAGGTAAAAAGTCAGCAGGATGAATTTAAAGCTGTGAAGCTGCTTCCTTCTAAACACAGAAGGAACAATATGTGATGAATATCAGCATCAGGTGAACAGACAGAAAGCAGGATGAGAATCTCACAGCTTCTAGATGGTGAGGAGAGAGAAATATTCACAATATGCACAATAACTTCCATCTATGCACCTTCACTGCTTCATTATCCAGATTTCTGACCTATAAATTCTCTAACCTTTCATTCTTAGCTTGACTGTTTAGCTTCACCTTCACCCTCCGCTACCGGGAGTTAAGGGGTTAACATATCGTTGGGTGTAGCGTCAGATGTGTAAATGTATCTGTAAACATGTGTGGTATCCACAGAAAGTCCAGAATCTCAGCTAACAGCTCATGTGGAAATGTGGAAATGTGCACGTATGTACATTTAAAATAACTTCTAGATCTGGAAAAGTTACTCTAAACATTATGTGAGAGACTGGTTTTTTCCTTCCAGATACCTGGAATTAAATGTATTGTGATTTTAAAGATTCATGCTGATCTGGAAGCTGGAATAAATGTGGAAATGAGTAAATATGTGTAAACATGTCAAATAAATATATAAATAAAGTAAGGTTTTAAAAGTAATGGCAACAACTAATTTAGTTAGTCTATTACTTGCGTTAAAATTTTAAACAAATGAAGGCACCCTCATCCTCACACTTCTCCTGGTGAGAGGGTTCAACAGCTGTACTCCTGCAATAGCAGAAAATAAAAACTTTTCCTACAGCTCTGTACAAATGTCATGCTGTAGTCGCTGCTCTACTCCTCCTCCCCTCCTGTTTCTCAGTGAAACATCACACTAGCTGTCAGTGATCAGCTGATCGGCTTTTCTGTCCCAGTAACGTCTTTCTAGCAATAGTAGTCAACATTTATCAATCTCAAGTCAATCAGATCCATGTCACTGTTACTGAAAACAGATCAGGTTCAGAGTTGAGAGTGTCATTATTGAGAGTTAAACAACAAAAGAAAACAAGGGGACTTCTTCTCTAACAAAGTAGCTATCATGTGGTAGAAAGGATTGATACTTCAGACATGCAGGGGCGGGTCTAGAAAAATTCTGCCAGGGCCAGAAGATCTTGATTTTGTGACCCTTTGAACTGATTATTACAACTAAAATTATCATCTGATGTAAAAAAACAAAAACAAACAAACAAAAATAAAAAAACAATGAAGATAAATTAATGAATATTTGTGAGCCCTGGCTTATTTTTTTCTGTTGATAAAATGCAATAAAAATCCCAAAAAATGTCAGGCCTAGTCATGAATAAATGATTGAATGAATAATCATGATTTATTAATGTGTAAGCTGTGATTAATCGTATTAAATACCTAAGCATTGTTGAAACTGCGTATACTTTTTAATAATGTTTTCTAAAAGTATAGTTCCCTTAATGACCTCACTACCGCCTTAATGACTGGTGTCACAAATTTGCATCAAACTACTTCTGGTTTGGTATGGTTTATTTATATTATCTTATATTTAAATTATTTATTTTCAACAGGTCATGCAGCCCAAAGTGCCTTACAAAGTAAAATACATCTGAAGTAAAATAAAATGTATGTTACTTCGGACCCAGTTATTATATTTTATTTATTTATTTGCTTTTATTCACTCTCATTTATGTATTTATTTCTATATTCATATTTATTCATTACTTTTCTTTATTTGTTTATTTATTGTTAGTAATTTATTTAATATTAAATTGTGCATTATTTTGCTTCAGTTTTTTCCTTTTGTTATTTTTTCCTATTTTTTCCTTGTTCTTATTTTTTAAAATATATTTCTAAATTTTAGATAAATTCAGATGTTAAGGGGTCAAAATATTAACATTTTACCCTCAATCTGAAGCTCTGTGGCTTCGCCTTTACAACACCCCAGTTGGATTCACCTTTCAATCCTCTGTTTACTTCTTCAACTCATCAACATGAGCAAGCTCCTTGTTTGCACCATTTTCCAGCACCTCTACAGCTGCATAAAGCTTCTGTTGTTATAAGTGCTTCACTATATCCCAATAGAGGCAACAATATCGTGGCAACCTGGCCTAAGAACAAGGCATGTAGTCTGAGGAATCGATCCACCCACTTGTTGCTGATTGATAGACAAATGCTCTTCCTCCTGAGCTACAGCTGCCCCTTCAGTATGATTTTAACATCCAAGAGATGATGTTTTACCCTGTTTCCATTGATGTCCACCATTGCTACACATTTGGTCCGCACAATTTGCTCCCTTACATTAAGATCTCTGTCATTGGCTCAGGTCCTCACAGTTTTAGCCTAAAGGAGCAGCCAATAAATGGGGAATGCCACCTAACATGTGACTCACGTGTCAAAGTAAAGTCAAGTGAACGCATTGCTGCGTGGGATGTAAATTATTAGCCTGTTATAACAGATTCAGTGTTTTTCTAGTGATGATTTGACACTGTTGCTGATCTTTGTTTCACTCAAACAGTTAAAAAAAATGTGTTTAAAGTTTTTATATATTTATTTGTATTTTAAATTTTCACACATTTATTGAAAGGTCTAGGAAGGCCTAAGCCCTGTTAGCCCAATTATTCCAGCCATCCCTGCTGAAAACCAAGCAAACATGGAAGAAAAATTAGCTCCGGTTCAGCTTCATTAGAAACCATCTTGAGGTACCTTGTAACTGGAACACTTATATTTTCTCATGTTGACCATTTTTGCTGTGTAACATGAACACAGCATGAGAGGCAGTCATGGAAAACTCCGGAGAAAAAGCCCTTTTTATGGGAAAAAGCTGTTAAATGCTGATAATAAAGCCCCTGTCACTCTGCTCCCCCTGCTCAGTATTAACGGTCACACAGAAAACATGCCATTGTAATTTGAGTTCCATGTGTCTAGTATCTCATTAAAATTCCCTCTCTTGACGGGCTTGATTGGGGTCATCTCACTGCGGGTAATTGCAATAATTGTGTTCTCCCCCTGTTCATTAAGCTGAGCTGAGAGGCTGCACCATCCCAGTGAGGTGAGAGACCAACTTTCAGCAGAGGACGAGAAAGAAAGGCTTTAACGACTTTTCTGGTCAGCATGCAGCCGTTCATCTTCCTGGTACACACTGGAATTCTCTTAGATCATCTTTCACATTAGCTGTTGGGACTTTTCAGCTGTCAAAGGCAGAAAAACTGGAAATGAAAACGGATGTATTGTCATTCAAGAAATAGGTCAACAGTAAAAGTCATCGCACCAGTTATCTAAGAGAGGTGGTAATCTATGAGATTGGCTCTTAAAGGAAAGCGTACAGCTGATCAAAGTGCATTAAACTAAGACCACAGACTAAAAAGCAGTAGATAACAGATTTCATGCACTGGATCTTTAAGGTCGTAATAACATCCCTGCAGCATGTTTGGGTCTAAGTAACACAGATAGACAGACAGTTTCTTTTCAGCCATGTTTGTACAGCTATGTTCATAGCAGCTCAGTGAGGGTGAATTCACTCCAGCCCTTCTGATTTTTATCCAGAATGTCTGGTATGGTCAGGGAGGTGTGGATGCACAAGCGAACTCCGGTCAAGATCTGGCTCGGGACAGGACAGCTTGGTACGATAAACCATGATCTCTGTTACATCTCCACAGAGTAGGCAGGGTATCAGCCAGAAGAAAGCAACCCAGAAACAAAGGAGGAGACTGGTGGACATCCAGCAGGTTGTCTTCCTTCTTCTTGTCATGTGGCTTTAAACAGCAATAAATCCACCATATATTTAAACATAGAGCTGTTCCTGCTTTGTTCTTATTGCTGAGTCACACAGGAAGTGATGATTCTTTCAACCAGTCAGTGGATTGCAATGTGTCAAGCTCCACCCTTTAAGGTCAGATCTCTATGATTGAGATCCCAATGGAAGGGTCTTAAAAATAGGATGGTTCGGATTTGCTGATGGGACTGATGCAACTTCTTAAGAAATGTTAACAGACCTGGTGATGTTGGTCAAGATGTGGACCCCGCCTCCTCTGCATCTATGAAGGGGATGGAGAACTTTTCATACATAGTTAGTCCCACAGAGTTATGTTTCTCAGGCTTGAATAGACTCTGGATGGCAATGGTCCAAGATTCTGCTTTATTTCAGGAACCTGCTGGAGCTAAAATGAAGGATGTTATCAGCTATCCGGCCTTTCGTCATCCCAGTTTACACAATTGAGTCTAGGGAATTTACACCTCACCTCACTTTTTCTTCAGCGTAAAATGAAGCTGTATATCATCTGCATAGAAGTGATGTGTGATTTCAAACGTGTGTTTTGAGACTCAAATGCAGCATATACAGGGTAAAAAGTATCGGTTACGTTAGTGACCCCTGTGGAACACCACAAATCAGAGGCGAGGGATCAGAGAAAAAAACGTCCTTGAGGTAAGAGATGAACCAGTCTAGGCCCACCCACTCATGTAACTTGTTTATCAGGATATGGTGTTCAACTGGATGCCAGTTTTCCTAAATCCAGACTAGAATTTATCTAACAGCTCAAATCCAGTAGGGAGTAATGTACTGGTACTCTGGAGTCGATACTTTGATATCTGAAAGTCAAAATATCAGATTTGGAGCAGTAGCTGAATTGGTTGAGCCTCATCTACACCTCCTTCGTGCCACCAAGTCCAGGGACCTCATTTATCAAGCTGGCGTAGGAACAAGAACGCTAAATATAGTCAACTTGTGGGATTTATGAAAACCAAACTTAACTGGGAAATGTTCCTACTGCCACGCAAAATCTGGAAAAACAGGAAACAATGCACAATCCACTATTACCTTTCACACCACATGTTAGATATTAAAACTGTTTGCAGAAATGAATAAAGACGCACATTCCATATTAATTCTCCTAATAGTGCACACTCGGAAAAAAACAGGATGTTCAGGAAAAAGGGAGATGATATTAATAAGAACCTCAACCACTAAAATATGTTCTGTCATTGTGAAACAAAACTTCCATGTTATAAAATCCATCCAGCTAAAAAAGGTGACAGTCTGCTGCCAGCATGTAGCAGTCAGTGTGGAAAGTAGCTTTGGTCCTTCATTCCAGCAGAGCGGGACCAGACTGGAGGCTGGAGGTCTAGAAGTGATGCTACGCTAATGAAAACACACAAAAGGGAGGATTTCCTTTTATTTATTTGTTCTTACACAATGTTTCTTTTTATTGTCGTCCCAATTTCTGTCCAGATGGTCTTTATTTTCTGCAACTTCTTGTCCACCTCATAAATAGCTGTGATTGTGTCCCTCTGCACCGCCCGCCCAGCTGGAACAACCAGCAACTAGAAAGAAATATTATTTAACACTAAATAAACAAAAATAGGTGCAGAACGTGTATGTGCTGCAGATGTCACCTGTAGTTTGCTTTGCCACACACAGTTTGAAAAATGAGGCCCCTGGTTTGAGCCCGCCTTTGCTGCATATCATTCCCCAGCTTTCTTGAACCCCCTTTCCTGTCACTAGAGTCCAAGAATACTTCTTTGAATATGGAGATACCACCCAGCTGACACAAAACATGCTATTTCTTTCACTTCTAAAGGTTTTAGGCAATAAAATTACCTGCAATCCTTTTTATTTTCACTTTTTATTTTTATTCAATTTACTGATGAATGTATTTTATTGTAATTTTATAAGTGTGGCAGTACGAGGTAAGTGTTTGCGGTACCAGCCAACCAGCTGAGCGTGGCGACACATTTAAGCAGGCGTAGAGCCAGCATCTGTCATCAAGCGCTCGCCTGGTTGGCTAGTCACCTGACTTTCGGCTGTCGCGGAGGCTACTGTTACCGCGTTGAATTAGCTCCCACACCTGATCTGCTGTGGTACGTATTCCTTGTTTCCCCTGCACCGTGTATCTGGCTGGATAGGTGTAAACTGGCTATGCTTCGTGCTACTTCCTACTTCCAAAGACTCCTTGCTGCGACTAAACCTTGTCGGCCTGGTAGGTAAATCCATGGCTTGTGGACACATATCCTGTCTGTATGGGACATTTATGCTGTTTATTATTTCTTTAGGGGGATAAATTGGACTGCTTTCAACCACATTGCCGTCCTGTCGGCGGCTAATATTGGCTGCGGCGCCGTGTGTTGCTAGATGAGCTACAGCTGATCGTCATGCCTACTGATCGTCTCCCTGATTGTTGCTGCTTTGCTTTCCATTGTTTTATGTTGATTGTTTTATTTTGTTTTAGGATATTTTACTCGCTGTTGCTTCCAACAGATGCCTGGGCCACTTCGCCTTTCTAGGCTGCTTTGCTGCAGCGTTTCTTTTTAAGGACTGTAGTTGCTGCATGTTACAGGCTACAAAGAGCTGTTGTGGGGAAAGAAGTCTCACTACATGCCGCTGTTCTTCAGCTGAATGGCTGAGTGTGCATGCAATTTAGTGGTGAACCACATTGAGAGACTGGGCTTTACAGCTGGCTTTTATTTTGATCATTTAAATTGAGGCAGTTTTATTTTAGTTTGTGTGCTGCCATTTTCATTGCATTTTATCGTATTAACATTAACATTAACATTAACATTAACGTCCTCGAGAGCACACTCTCTTTTCACTCCCACATTAACAGTATTACCCGGTCTGCATATTTTCACTTGAAAAACATTTCTCATCTCAGTCCCTCTCTCACCCCCCACACCACTGCCATCCTCGTCCACAGTCTTGTTACTTCCCGGATTGACTATTGCAACTCACTTCCCTTTGGTCTCCCCAATAAATCCCTCCAGAAACTGTAGCTCCTCCAAAACTCTGCAGCACGCATCATTACACGGACCCTTCTACTCACCATATCACTCCCATCTTACAACAACTTCACTGGCTCCCCGTAAAACAAAGAATTAACTTTAAAATTCTCCTCATTACATTCAAAGCACTCCACAATCTGGCCCCTCCATATATATCTGATCTCCTGCACATTGCCACTCCGATCCGTTCACTTCGCTCCTCCTCCTCTCTCCAGCTTCTTGTCCCCCCTGCCCGTCTCATCACTATGGGGAGCCGAGCATTCAGCCGCTCTGCTCCCCATCTCTGGAACTCTCTTCCCCCTGACATCCGTACCATAGACTCTCTTCCTCTCTTCAAATCACAACTCAAAACACATTTGTTCAGACAGTCCTATGTCATCTAGTCATTCTCCATCTTTCTGTTGTCCTCCATTCCGTTTAGTTCTGTACTTATTGTTTTTAACTGTTTTAATGTTTGTTTTGTACATAGTGGTTTTTAAACTATTTTAATGTTCCTTTGTACAGTGTCCTTGGGTGTTTTGAAAGGCGCTTTTAAATAAAATGTATTATTATTATTATTATTATTTTATTTTTTCCTTTTCAGAGGTCTGAGAGCTTGGGGTGGTGGTGCTTCTTTGGTGCTGGCTCCCTTCCTGGTGTGACCCTTCCCTCTTCTGCATGTCGATCACGCCTGCCTGTGCTGTGTGTTTGTGGTGTTGTGTAGTAGTGTGCATGTTCTGCACGTGTGCTTGGGGTGGCCCTTCCCTGGATTCCCTCACCTCATTTCAGCCCACCTGTCCTCTGGTAAGCCTCAGCCCTATTTTCATTTATTTTTAACAGTTTGTTTTGTTTAAATAAAGATGTGTTAATTTTACTGGATGCTTGTCTCATGTCTCGTTAGTATAACAAACCTGATTGCCTTGGTGGAGTAAATATTAATAATCTCTGGGTGAAAGTCCCAGAGTGGTGTTGTCCGGCCTTTTAGTGTAACTGAAGCTCACATACTCCATAAAAAATACTTTTTTTTTAACATTATCTCATCATCTGAAATATTTTAAAGTTTCCTTCAGCTGCTTGAACACATAAATCTCTTAGTGTGGAGTTGGAAGCTCAGATTCTCTCAGGATGACTTCCTATGACATTAATTACAGAACAAAGGAATCATTTGGAAGAGGTCATGTGATTTTTCAACTCCTACCTCCTCTGCTTTTTAATTTAGCTGTTTTAAAGGGTAAAATCTTCCTCGGTTTTTATTTCTCTGTATATTGATGCCATTAGTTTAATCAGAAATGAGAGAACCTGGAGGAATGTGCAGCATATGTGAACATGTTGTTCCAGTAAACTGGGTTTGCTGTTTTCCCTGCTGGGTTCATGTTGAGCCGCAGCTGATCAGACCGGAGAGCACAAACATCCATGGATGCATTCTCAGCATGATGGGATGTGACAGGTCAATCTCAGCTGCTCTGCATCCTGCTGCTGCAGCTGGAGGCAGGGAGGACCGTCCCAGGTTGCCACGGCTACAGACAGTCTGTGATGCCAGGTAAACACCAGCAGTACCTCTTCACACCCTGAGGGAGCGAGGCTGAGAATGAATTCTGCTTCAGACCTGGTTTCTTCTTTCTGTTCGGTGGCAGGAGACGAGGCAGTTGCAATTATTGGTTGTGACGAGGCCAACGACCATAATGCATGCTGGAATTACATCTCAGACATGCTGGAACTGCAGGAGCCCTTTAACAGCACTACTAATGTTGAAGTGAAATGATGGATGGGTGTGTCGATTCTGGGGTTTGTGAGGCAAGATGAGAGCTGCAACGTCAAGCCTGACTGGCGGCAGAACGTTCAGCTCCATGTGCAACCAGCGGGGTGAATAATGGCTGTTCAGGTAGTCAGCAGAGCTTCATTTGTTTTTTTTATTTCAGCTCACCTTGGAGCGTCCTGCAGCAACCAACCTGAAGCACACAGATAAAACACCTGGTCTGATAAGGAAAAGTAATCCCACAGGTCACTGGACACTCTTCCACCTCACTACTCCATTTCACCCAAATCCAATCAGCCATTAAAGTCTCTTCTTCATTATAAAAACCTTGTTGTAGATGTGACAATCAATAGTAAAACACTTCTATATTTATTTACTATTTACAGACTTATTATTTATATTTTATTCCATTAAGCCTTAACTTTACGAGGCTATTCCCAGTGAGATGCTCTCGCGCTCAGATTAATTCATGCAGCCCAATTCCAATTTCCAATTCCTGGGTAAAACGTAAATAAAAACATAATGCAAGGATTTCCACATGTCACCAAGCTATGTTTTATTCCCAGTGGAACATAAACAACACATAAGTTGTTGAAACTGAGACATTTTACCATTTGATGGAAAATGAGCTCATTTTGAATCTAATGGCCGCAGGAAAAAGCAGGAACAGGAGCAACAACGTCAGGGCTTGTTGTCACTGAGTTCCTCACGGTTCTGAATTTGGACCGATACTTTTCTTACTGAACATGCTTCCTTTTTGTCAGGGGTGTCCTCGGTCCTCGAAGGCTGCTGTCCTGCAGGTTTTCAGTGTTTCCCTGCTTCCACACAACTGAATCAAATGAAATGGATTCAACGGCTTATGAAGTTCTGCACAATGACTCAGTAGTTTGAGTCAGGTGTGCTGGACCAGGGAAACATTGAAAACCTGCAAGATTGTTGCCCTCAATAACAGCCGGACACCCCTTCAATAGGTAATGTCATTAGACAGCATGGTATAAACTTTCATTGCTGTGTGTATAATAGTCAGATTTACTTCTCCATGAAGCCTGATGAAGCTATCAGTTTGCTAGATTACAAAGATGTCTTAAAGACAAAGACCAGGATGTTCTCCTTTTTCTCCTTCTAAATTTAGACAAGATTGAGGTTGTTGTCTTTGGACTTCATTCATTAATGTGAATGGCATTAATTTAACCAACTTCTAATAAAATCTGGTGATCTACTGTATCAAAGGCGGCGCTCAGATACAGTAGAACCAGAACCTAAAGTTTCTGTGTCCAAGTTACACCTGAGGTCATTTACAGTCTTTAAAAGGATTGTCTTATATCTCTATTTTTCCAAGATGTTGTTTATGTTATTGTTATCAAAATCTCATTTAACTAAATAAAGACAACATTTTCTATGATTTGGCTTAAAAATTATAAGTTAGATACAGGTCAGTAATTAATAAAAACAGTGGGATCTAAATAACTCTTATTCAGAAGGGGCCTCACCACTGCCACTGGAGGAAGTCCCTCCAGAGGGTAGTGAAGACTGCAGAGCACATCACTGTCTGCAATCTCTGCAGAGCATCTTTGAGTTCAGAAAAGCCCAAGGACTCTTTTCACTCCTGCTATCTGGTAGACCAGAGGTGCCCAAGTCCAGTCCTCAAGATCTACTATCCTGCAACTTTTAGATGCAGCCCTTCTTCAACACACCTGAATCAGATGAATGGCTCATTACCAGGCTTCTGCAGACCTGAATGACATGTGGATGTGGGAATTCAGCCATTTGATTCAGGCACGTTAGAGAAAGGTTGCATCTAAGGACTTGGGCAGCCCTGTAGTAGACACTACTGCTGCATCGATGCACGGACTACCAGACTGAAAAATAGTCTAAAACTACCAGTTTCTTTAGTCCCTCTACTTAACAAGTATGCAACATGCAACACCTCCATCTACTTTAGTTTGCGTTTGCACTATATTGCACATTTATATTAATCCATGCACATCTTTGTACATAATTTATTGATGCTGATTTTTTTTATCTTCTTATTTTTTGCTTGGAGCTTTATAAATCTTCTCTGAACACCTGCATTGTCAAAACATATTTCGTTGCTGCAGTGCACATGACAATAAAGTTTTTAAAATGGACTCTTAGGGTTAGGTTAATCTCTTGTCTGAAATGGCAACATGTGTTTACTTTGGCTTATTTAAACCTCTGGACACATTCCCTCCTCATCTTTACTCAGCTGACTTCTTCAACTCCCTTTTGTCCTTGTCCTAAAAAATCTCAAATATCCATCAACAGCTTGCCACTGGAGGATGCTGTCTCCATTGCAGACCCTCTACCTCCATTTCTTTCTATCCCACACCCATTCTCAGATTTCAGTCTTCCATCCCCAACTGATATTTCTGAACTGATTCAGAAATCCAAACCTTCCACCTGCCTGCTCGACCCTCTCCCTACAGTCCTAGTCAAAGCGTGTCTCCCTTAACTGGTTCCTCACATCACTACCATCTTTCATTCCTCCCTTAACACTGGATATGTTCCACAGGCCTTCAAGACTGCTGCTGTCACTCTGGCTTCCGTCCTTTCCACAGTACAGAATCTGCTTTGTTAAAAATCACCAACGATCTGCTTATGGCAGCTGACTCCGGTCTTCCCACAATCCTCATCCTCTTAGATCTCAGTGCAGCATTCAACACCATCTCACACAGCATTCTCCTAAGTAGACTGGCAACCCTTGGTGTTTCTCATACTCCTCTCACTTGGTTTTTCTCATATCTCTCCAGCTGCACACAGTATATTTACAGTACCTCAAGGTCCACACTTTAGAGTCACTCCCTGTCACGACCGGTGTAGCCAAGGGATCAGTCCTGGGCCCCTTTCTGTTCATCACTTATCTTCTCCCCCTTGGCTACATTTTCTGTAAATAAAATATCCACTCCTATGCAGACGACACCCAGCTCTACATCTCCTCCAAACCTAACTCCTCTCTTCCACCTTCCTCTCTCTCTGACTGTCTCCAGGAAATCTAAGCATGGTTCTCCTCCAATTTTCTCAAACTCAACAGCAGTAAAACTGAGGTTCTACTTGCCGGCACGGCCTCCACTCTAATCAAGTCTCAGAGTTTCTCCATCAACATTGACGGTTCCTTCATTCCCCCCTCCCCTCAGGTCAAGAGTCTTGGCATCATTCTAGACAGCACTCTGTCTTTTCAAGCCCACATCAATAGCATTACTCGGTCTGCTTACTTCCACCTTCGTAAATATCAATCGTCTGTGCTCATCACTCACTCCACAGGCTGCTGCAATCCTTATCCACAGTCTTGTCACATTCCGCATCGACTATTGTAACTCACTCCTCTTCGGTCTTCCCAATAAATCACTTCAAAAACTGCAGCTTCTCCAGAACTCTGCTGCTCGTATCCTAACCCGCAACTCTTCCTTTAACCATCTTACCTCTGTCCTTCAACAGCTGCACTGGCTCCCAATAAAATACAGAATCAACTATAAGTTACTAGTCCTCACTTTCAAAGGTATTCACAATCTGACCCCTCCTTATCTATCCGATCTCCTCCATACTGTCACTCCCTCCCGTACTCTCCGGTCATCCTCCTTCGTTCACCTTACTGTTCCCTCTGCCCGTCTCACCACCATGGGGAGCAGAGCCTTTAGTTGCTCTGCTCCCCAGCTCTGAAACTCACTCCCATCCAAGATTCGGAACATCCATTCTCTTCCATCATTCACATCTGCACTCAAAACCCACCTGTTTAAAATGGCCTACTCCTTATAAATCATGGCAACTGACTGTTGTGTGTGTTATTGTGTTATTTTTATCTCAATGTATTTTAATATGTTTTTAACTCTTATGCCATTTTTTGTCAAAAGATATTTCGTTGCTGCAGTGCACACGACAATAAAGGTTTTAAAACAGACTCGTAGTTATCAAGGCTGTCTCTTCACTTAAATAGTAACATGTGTTTAGTTTGACTCATTTATTATGTATCTGAGATTTTAACTGGAATCATTATTTACACTAAAAATATTGAGTGAACAACTCATGTTGAAAATAATTAATACAAATTTAGTTTTAAGTTTGTCCAACTTGCCGTCTTGACCTGAATACAGGATGACCCTGATTATAAGCCGACACCCCTTTTACCAAGTCTAATCTTCAGAGAGAAGCTCTGACAAACTAAATTTAATTTGTTTATTGAAATTATGAGAAAATCGCTGAAATAATAATTACAGCCTTCTTTCATTTTTGGCTATAAATGTAATTACTATAATCAGTATTGCATAAGCAAAGCCTTAATGTAAACAAACCACTTTTAAATTTAAATTTAGAATTTAAATATGAGTAATTCATTAACTATAATAGTGAGATCAGTTAGTTAAGCACTTTGACAATGAAAAAAACCAAATGGTGTGAGTGTGCGATCACCGGACAGGGGCCACGCTGTGTACCTCTTGTGCAGATCATCCTTGAAAGGCTTGTTAACCACCACATCCAACACCTGTAGCTGGCTTGTCATTCCCCCGCTTCATGTTCCTCACCTGAACTTTGACAGTCCAGCATCCATAATGAGCATGTTTTTCATTTTTCTAAGAGCCCTACGCCATGTTCCCCACACCACTTTTAGCCAGTCTACCACAAATTCCCTCTCCATCCAGCCCTTTTCCTGGGCACGTTCAACAATCCCCGCTAGCATTGCCTATTTTGGCAGTGTTTCGTGTTTTAAAATCACATATGGGTGTAACATTGTCCTGTCTTCCAGGCGACCTGACTCTTATCATTTCTGGTTGATTTCACAATAACAGACTTCTCCCCTTTTTTGTGCCCGGTCACAGGTGTAGGCATGTCAAAAAACACGGGTGTTTGGTCTGCATTGCCCATCTGATCAAGGGTGGATGAGTGTTTTCCTCAAGCCAATCATACAACTCTGAAAAGACTGCAGCTTATTTATTTATTTATTTATCTATTTATTATATTATATTATATTATATTATATTATATTATATTATATTATATTATATTATAATATATTATATTATAATATGTTTTATTAATCCCAGCTGGAAAAATCTGCTGCATGGGCTGCATTCAACCCATTCTAGTTACCTGGAGCATTGATGTGCCAGGCCAGATTCCAACGCCTGGGGAGCAGTTGGGGGTTAAGGGCCTTGTACACAGCGGTTTTACATCAGTTACTAGCCCGGGGAATTCAACCCAGGTCCTCCAGACCCAAGCCCACCTCTGTAACCACAGGGCTACCACCGCCCCACCAACAACCTTCAGATTATTAAACTAATAATGGAGCTTCTCTCCAAAGTCTGAGGGCGGGTGCTGGGCAGGGCTGGTTTTGTGCCATAATGCAAGGCTAATACGGTGCATTTTCCTTCTGACCCAGCCGATGCTGACTTTAAATTCAGTGGTGGGTATGTTTAACTCTCTGGCTATGCCCAAGGCTTTCAGCTGGATGATAGCTCTGATAATGGACCTGCCTTAGTTACGTTTCTCAATAACAAACTCGCATACCCTCCTGTCAGTCTCTTGGAAGCGGCTGCTTTGAGAACCACGATAAGCTTTTCTGTTACTGTTAGCATTTTTCAGACGATCTTTTTGGACACGCAATCTTCGGAGGTTATTGTCTGTTACTTGCCCCACTTTTGATCCACTCTACTCTGGACAATCACCACACCTCCCCATTTTTCGTCTTCTGTCACTGCTTCTCTGTTGTGATTGACAGATGGTCCCAGACACAGTGATATCAATGGCTTTACAAAAAGCTGGCGCCCTCTGCTGTTGCGGTCGTGTAGCGACCCCAGACTATTGGCATGTATCAATAGTTAGACCCCTAATATAGGACGACCACCTTTTTCACATTATTTTTAACGGAAAGAACCTCGTCCTATATTCGGGTCAATACGGTACTATTACAGTTTTGATTTACCCTCCAACTCATGAAGACACAATTCTTTTTGTTGAGTTTACTTAACTTTACGCATCTGATTGCTTAACGTTTTAAGTTTCTCAACCACTCATTCTTTAGTTGGGAAGTCTGTAGTCTGGATTTAAGACTTCAAATACTCCTTAAAAATACTTTAATTTTTTTTTTTATATTTAAACTTGGAACAACTATTTTACCTTCATGGTGCTCTCAGTTGCATTTATGGCAGCATAAATCATCTATAGGTGTCTCAACGAAATAATTTAATTAGTAAACTTGAAATTTTGAGATAGTTTGGCTTTTTTTAAAAAACTATTGGTTCACCTAACTTAGAAATAAATGTTAATATGACTAATTTGTAATTTTGGTTTTAAAAGTTTGATGTTACAAATTAAAACTTAAAAACTTTATTTGAAGGGGGTTGGCTGCTTAGATTTTGTAAAAACTTGGTCCATGTGGGGTTTAGGGTTGCTAATGTGGCACTCGTTCATAAAAACAAAAATTAGTCTTGTTGTTTGAGCCTGAGCATCTTAAGCTATATTCACATTCATCAGAAGTCAGTGTTTAAAGTGTAAGGGGTTCTTTAAACAAAAATCTGCTAACATTTCTTCCCTGTTAGTGTCTGACTGGTCGGGTGAAAACCAAATGTTTCCCTGGAGGTGAGCTGAATCAGTCCTGAATCAGCAGAGTCATTGTCCTTTCCACAGTCACTTCCTGTTCCCACCACATGGCCCGGAGCTGGCACAGGTTTAAAAGCAGCCACCATGCACCGTCTGCTCCATCAGCCGACGAGTAATCATCATCCTTGAGTGAGTCGAGGTTTCACTGCAACAATCTACCGCTGCCCATCGTACCATCTCACCTGGATCCTGACCTCATCGAGACCATGTCTGCATGTTAATCCCTGCACAATCATCTTCCTCTCATGCAGTCAGTTCTTACATCCACAGTGGTGAGGTGGTGTGAACATGCCCTGCGCTGGTCAGTGATGAATGCAGCAGAATCATGTCTGTAGCAGATGATCTGTGGAAGAGAAGCAAGCTGGATGATCTCTGCAAACGCTGCAGATATAAGAGTAAAAACCCCAAGTTTGACTTTAAAACATGTCTGGTCTTCAGTTTGCTATAAATAGGTAATATAATTTAATTCATCTCAGATTTGACTTACTGTGCATCCTTATGGGTTACTTTTCACTGTAAATATGATTCTTGACAAATTCTTTTCTGCATTTTCTGGACTTTACTCAGCAACCTGACTCTGGCCCGCCTGCTGGTGTCCCAGATCAGATGGTAAAAGCAAAGCATTCCATCAAAGATAGAATAACGTTTTCTGGAAATCTAAAAGCCATCTGGCCCTTGGGCTTGTGGGGCTCTGCGCTCTGCCGGCCGCTGGGTGGTTGCCAGCTGTCATCCCTGGCCCCCTGGGACCTGTGTTTCATGGCCATGGGGCTCTCAGCTGTGGTCCTCCTTTGCCATCTTTTGGGTGGTTAAGTGTTCATCCCAGTGGTCGCCTGGCTGGGATATATGCTCTATCTTTGCAGGGGCTGATCACATTTGCATACAATCACCAGTGAATTCCATTCATGCTTGACATTTTGCCTCCATGTTCTCACCCGCTGATCCAGTCCTGTGTCGGCCTGTGGGTTTAATCATCAACAACTAGTTATGTTCATGTTTTTTCTTTGTGTTGCTGATGTTTTTTTTTGTTGTGATTCATGTTTTCTTCCGCTTCTCTGTCTTTTCTAGGTGCTCCTGGTGATTGTCAGCTTCGTTTTTCTTGCAGATGTTGCAGGTAATTTTATGTTTCCTTCCAAGTGTAGCAGCTGGTTATCTTTTCTCTTCTGTTTAATCTTTCCTTTTTTACCTCTCTTTGTCAGGACCAGCATTAATATGTAAATTTAGCAATAGACAAATTAAGATTAAAAAATACTGAAATATCAAGAGAAGCCTTAAGTCCGTAAAGCTCCTCTTGGCAAAGTAAATTTGTTCAGCACAACTCTGCAGCCAGACCATCACTCTGCTGTCATGATGATGGACAGGACAATTTAAAAAAGACAAAGAAATAAAAAATTTCATGCTGTTTGTAAGTTAGATTTTAAACAGGTATCGGTATACATATTGCATCATGTGTATGTATACATACTTTTTAGTCTATACAGTATCATACTCTTTGTATAGCTCAGCATATGTATATGTATAATATTGTATTTGTGTATATTGTAGTTTAGAGGAGCTTTATTTTTAATTAAAAATTTCTGCACAGATTAATGAGCCTGATTTTGCTCTTTGTGATTACTAAGAAGGCAGTGAGTTCAGTGTTTGCTTTGTTTATTCCTGTGAGCATGGACAGATCATCACCAAGGGCGGCTGCAGAAAGAACCAATAAACACAGACGAAAATAAAACTGAACCCATCATGGAAAATACAAGTTGTGAATCTGTGCACGAGCAAACACAAACCTCAGCTGTTCACGTTCAGAGTGCTGATTGTTTCATACAACTGCACTGGCTTTAAACTTTATGTTTAAGGACAGAAAACTTCTGTAAAGATAAACAACATGACAACAATCCAACATTGCTCCAACATCAGAACCAAAAGCCCAAATTTATCAGGTTTTCATCGATATGTGTGCTCTTTATGGTTCAGGATCTTTAACAGTTGTTCAGTGTTTGTTTTGGGTCTTTTTTGGACACTTGGTCTCAGTTTTGTGCTCTTTTTATTTCTTCGTAAGTGTACTTTTACTCTTTTGTTATTTTAAAACTTTGTAGTTTGTTTTTGGATTTTTTCTGTCTGTTTTATACATCGTGTCTTAAATGGATATTGTGTTATTTTGTTGTTGTTTTGATTTAAATTTTGTAAATATGTCAGTTTTTTTTTTCTTTTAATCAATATTTGTAGTTGTTTTGTGTCTGTAGATATATATTTTGAACTGATTGGTGGATCTTTGCGGATTTTCTAGTTTTGTTCTGGTTGTATCTCTACAGATGTTATTTTTATTTCTGGTTATTTTCTGTCTTTCAGCTGTTTGACATTCTGTGAGTTTGTGGTTGTTTTCTCCCGTCTCAGGGGCCTCCTGCTGACTCGGGGGCCCCTGTACCTGACCAGCCTGCTCAGAAATGATTCACGTTTGAGTCGCAGATTCTGGGCGAGATGTCCAGAAAACATGCAGCTACGTGTTAATGAAGTGCAGACACCAAAGTCAGTGTGGACACAGCTGAAACAGCAGCTGACAGAAACTGAGGTATAATTATGACTGAGGTGTGTGGACTTGTGTCCACTGAGACAAAATTTGGACGGTGGAAGTGGAAACGTGGTCTAGGTCGGGCCCTTCTGGCTCAGAAAGCTGCTTTCTGATCCCAGTATTCCCAGAGTTTTTGGACAGCGCAGCATCGGTGACTGATGGAGCTATTATTACAACGATGACCCGTTACGTAAAACACAGTCAGACCCTAAAAATAAAAACAGGCTTATTGTTTGTTTTAGT
Source organism: Melanotaenia boesemani (assembly GCF_017639745.1). Taxonomy (NCBI): domain Eukaryota; kingdom Metazoa; phylum Chordata; class Actinopteri; order Atheriniformes; family Melanotaeniidae; genus Melanotaenia; species Melanotaenia boesemani. Next base: position 3,570,061 of record NC_055704.1, read on the forward strand.
GCTGCAGCACTAAAACAACCCCCCCCCCCCCCCCCCCCCCCCCCCCCCCCACACACACACACACACACACACAACCCCTGACCACTCCCACATTGGTGTCGGCCACGAGCTGCTGTGGATGAAAGTTATTGATGTTTGGCTGAAAGCAGTCAATGTGATGGTGGGGGAGGGGGTCATTCACCAAAAATAAAAATACTCTGTGTGGTGTGTGAACACATGAACATGTGACAGAAATAGAGGGGAAAGCTTTTCAGGAAAGCGTTGTAAATAAAAGTTCCTGAATTCATCTTAACGTCCTTCATGTTTCTGCTCCAGCAGCCTGAGGGTGGTCTTGATCAGTTCTCCGGCTTTTTGAAGGTCTTTCACATTTTTTCTTTGGACATTTTCAGTTTTCTTTTTCACCTAATTTTCCTTCCAGTCCTGGTACCTAACCACCTTCAGAGGAATGTTTTTTTATTTGTTAATCTCTTATTGGTGAAAGTATGAGATCCTACAGTCCAGCAGATGTTTGCAGACACCAGGAAGCAGCAATGATAACATGAAGCATAGCAACATGATGGGAAAAACTAAATGACCAAGCATTAGCATCCAAACAAGGTGTCATATGAAAGCAGAGACTCTGCTGGTTACAAAGATGTCTGTCTCATCACTGTGGGACAGAAACTCTGGGAGCTAGCAGCCAGGATCAGAAATCATGGCTTACTTTTGCTGTTCTTTGGTGAAAAGTTTGATTCCATCTCAAATGCCCGATTATCCTGAGACTTATTATTTATTATTATTATTTGTGACTGTGTGGATGGTGACGTGGGCCAGAGTGCAGCCAATCAGCCAATCAATATATGTATATATGTATATATGTATATATATATATATATATATATATATATATATATATATATATGTGTCGCTGCCAGGTTGCAGAACAGTTGCGTGTTGCTGAGTTCCTATAGGTTGCTGAGTTGTTGCAGGGTTGCGGAGTCGCTATGGGATTACTAACTCGCTGCATGTTGCTGATTTGGTGTGGGTTGCTGAGTCACAGCGAGTAGCTGATTTGCTGGGGTTTGCTGAATTGTTTACTCTTGTTATTGGGGTCTGATTCGGGCTTGAACATGTACCACTATATGTTTAGTGTTGACATTGTTTACTGAATATTTATATTTAGCTTGTTTACGAGTTCTGCCGGTGTTTTTGTGATGAAAACAGTGCACGCTCCCGACAAATACTCCTGGCAGTTGATCAGTCAGAGGCAGAAATGATCATACAAGCACATTATGATGCCTTTATGGACTTGCAGTTCTTCTAACAGCCACTAGGGACAGGCTTCATTTATGGAATTATAGTGAAAATATGTTTACAGCCTAGTCAAAAACATAAATATAAAACTGTTTAAAACACTCAGCTTCTTACAGTAAACTCTATAAATCATCAGTAGATAGTTGGCTCTTCGAGGATCCCAAACTGAACCCAACAAAGCAGCTCAGTCGCCTTCAGAAGCCTTGAGTATCGGTCCAGCTGCACCACAACAACAAGCTGTTGTTTGCTTGTTTGTGTTTTTAGCTGCCAGCCGGGTCAAGGTGACTTCTGCGCCTCTGCGCTGCGTTCACTGATGTCAGGAATCTCTTGTGTCCGGGGGGGGAGGATGCATTAGGAAATTACACAGGTCGCAGCTTGCAAAGTGATGAATTAATTTCCTCTGTATCAAACTAGACCATTTAACAGTTAACAGGCTTCAAATGTTAACATTCATGCTGACTGACGACCTGTACAGCGAAGCAGAAAATCAATCACTGGTCTGTTTTTCTCAGGAGAAATTTAGTCTTCCCTCAAAAGAGTACTGTTTAATTTTAATCCAAAGACCATCAGTATGAAGATGGAAGCTTTAGTCAGCTTAGTCTAAGGTTTTTAAACCATTTTTTGTGATTAAAGTCAGTGTTTCTGTATTATTAATGTATAAATACATTTTGTTGATAACAAACAGCTTTAGATAAATGTAATGTCATAGCTATTATCTGAGAAAGACTGAAACTGAAAGGGAGAAATACCCGTCAGTTTGGTTGATGATCTGAAAGTATCTGCTGCTTCAGACCAGCTTCTAAATGTACAAGCAGATCAAAACATGGAAAATCCTGGAAGTCTAGAACTGCAGTGCAAAAATTAGCTCGCAAAATGAGTAAAAAACACTTAAATTGAGAGATTTCAGATTATAGTCAAATCTGTCCATGCAGTAGGATAATTACTCTTGTTAAGATTTCCCGAAATATGAAAAAATATCTAAACTTTAGAAACTTGAGAAACATTTTAAAAGAAATTGTGAAACACTCATTTTAAATAAAAAAACTCTCAAAACCTTCCTGTTAAAGTTTTTTTTTAGTGTTGTTTCTTTCTCACTTTTAGAGAAAAAGATCTTAAAACAAGATGATTCTTCTTAACGAGGGAATTACAGCATTTTTTTATGAAGCTCTGACATACTCCGATGTCTGCGTGCATGGACACCTGTATATCAGATTTGTTTAGTTTTTCTCTTTTACATTTCTGTGTGGCTTCTGCATTTTTGAACATCTCCCGTTAAAAAGATGGAAGCGATGTCGTCGACCTGTCAATCACCTGAGTTGGTGCTCATGTGATTTCTTTGGTTTCTCTGCAGCGTGTCTGAACATCAGCCTTTCAGGACGTCGCCTCCAGTGGTTGTTTCTGTAACTCGTTTCTGTGCTGCAGTGATAAAAAGCATTTTCACACACAGTTATTTCCATGTGTTCAGGCTGTCGGCCCTACTTGGCAGCCCTGACCTCTCCAGACTCTATTAGCATGGTTGATGAAAGCGCCAGACTATTCTACACAGCTCGTAATAACACCTTCCCACACACACACACACACACACACACACACACACACACACACACACACACACACACACACACACACACACACACACTCTCCTAAAACACAGAATGATGATGAGCATCATGCTGGTGTGCAGGGAGGTAATTATTTCATGGATGCAGAGTCCGTCACGTTCCTCACATGACCGCTTATCGTTGTGGTGTCCTCAGAGGGAAGCTGAGCTGATGACTTTGCTTCTGTTTCCAGCCGTAACAGAGATGCTTGTTTATGCAGAGTTTAAAGATGGGTCAGAAAGGAAGTTAACATCAGGAGTTCAAAGGTCACAGCGCAATCTGTTATTTAAACAAATATTTGTTCCTTTTTAAAGTTAAAACTTTAAGCTGCAGAATCCCCCCCCCCCCCCCCCCCCCCCGACCACCCAAAAAAAAAAGAAAATATCTTACGAACATATAAGCCATTTATAATAATTGCCAAACTAACATAAAATAGAAGCTCTATGTGATACTAAAGCCCCTTTTCCACCAACAGGCCCAAATTGGTTCCTGATCTATGTTGCGTTTCCACAGCAACCGTATCCTTACCTGGTTGATAGGGTATCTGATGCAATAGATGCATTAGCTTTGTAGCAGCATGATGTCATGACAGTGTAACACCTTCCTTTCATCTTAATGAAAAAGAATGTCACCCAGAAAGGAGGAGAATGGTGAACATCCAGCAGGTTGTCTTCTCTCCTCGTGTTTTCTGGCTTTGAACAACAGTAAATCCACCGTGTATTTAAACACAGAGCGGTTCCTGCTTTGTTCTTGTTGTTGACTCGCACAGAAAGTGATGATTCTTTCCACCAATCAGTGGGTTGTAGTGTGTTAAGCTCCACCCTTAAGGGTTAGATCAGTAAGAATAGGACCCCAACAAAAGGGTCCCAGAGAAGAAGGATGGGTCAGATATTCTGGTACCTTCCCTGTTTTAAATGTGGAAATTTAAAAAAAAAATGCACACTGACCTGTCCGTAAATGAAGAGCCATTTAGAAGCTAAAAGAGTCAGATATTTGCAAAGGGTCAGACTTCCCATCACTAACGATAATCCATGCTGACATCAGTGGGTTTTGACAGACTGGGATCATAACATGTGAAGGAAGAAAGGGGGCAGACACCCAGAGGCCAGTTGTTCAAACATATTCTGATCGGACAAATCTTTCAAATCTTGAAAATGGGTTGTTCAAAAGGGAAAGAAGGATTCTCAAATCGGATTGGATCATGTAATCCAATCCTAGTTGTGATCTGGATAAAGACTTTAGTTTGTGTTGTTCAAAACTGTTGAGTAGGATCTGGATAACTTTGATCCAAGAACACAAGATCATCCTGATACCAACAGGGTAGGATTACAAGACGAATTTTAGGGAGAAAATAATCTTTTTAGTCAGTTCATATACTTATATTTATATGTTGCACTTGACGTGTTCAACCATTACAGTGAGAAAGTAGATAAAGTAGTGTACCTTTTTAGCCTTTCAGCATAGTAACTAGACATAAAATCATGACATGATCTTGTCACCATGAAATTAACCCCCAAACAAATTTTAATAACAAACACAAATAAATAATCTACTTTCCTTCACTCATTGCTGCATAATCAGAGGAGAACCTGTCAAAAATCATTTCTAACAACTGCATCCCTTCCTACACGTCCAGTCAGTCCCTCAGTCTGAAGGCCAAAGGTTGGTCTGGTTCCTTGTCTGGGGCTCAGGTGTTATCGTGGTCACAGAGGGACATTGAGCTTTTTTTATTTAAGACGTTTCCAAAATATCCAAAATGTAGTTATTAATGAAGTCATACAATTATAACTGGAAGTGGATGTTTATGGTTTGTGTGTGTTGTCTCAAAATGAAAACACTTAAAGTAACCCCATACTGGCTCTTCTACCCGTTGTTCTTTGCATTGCTGGTAGCCCACATTGTTTTAGTAGGTTTTGGTAAGATCTGGTAATCTTGAAAAACAGGATTCTTGATCAGGGTGATCCCATCCAACATTGCTTTGAACAACCAGGATAAAAGTGAGATGGATTACATGATCCTCCGTTGTGAAAAATGGGATTCCCAAATCCGGATCGCTTTTATCCAGATTGAACAACCGGCCCCAGAAGACAGCAAGTGCAGTGGTCTAGACCAGAGCAGGAAGCTTGAGGGGAAAAGGAGCATCATCTGACTGCTCTTCAATGATAATGAAGACTGAAAATCTGAATGAAGAATTTGTAAAATGAAGACAGAAATTAGGGCAGAGTTTTTAACCTTTCAGACCATCTCTGTAAACCCTAAAGATGGTTGTGTGTGAAAATCCCAGTAAATACTCAAACCAACAACCGTGCCACGTTCAAAGTTACTTACTGTAAATCCCCTTTCTTCCTCATTATGATCCTCAGTTTGATCAGCAAGTCGTCTTCATCGTGTTTACATGACTACATGATTCCATGTGATTGGCTGACTAACTCTTAAAAGACCAAGCAATTTTTTCTACTTACAAAACTACATGTAGAAGCTGAAGCTTTTAACCACAGTCACATGCAGACATGATGTTTCCAGCCTCAGCTGTCAGATTGGGAGGCTAAAATGATGTAAAATGAATGTATGAATAGATGTAGCAGCATAAAGGTCGACCAGAAGAAGAAAGCAGAATTTATTACTAACAGAACTTTGTAGAAATAACACACAGATCAACAGTGGCCAAACCTTATCTCATCTCATCGTTCTCTCAAGTTTTGGCTTTCAGGAGAAAAAATATTGTTATTGAAACAAACACACAACAGAAACTATTTCCATGTTTCCACTTTTTCCTCATTTCCAGTTATTCCTGCTACTATTTACCTGCTATCCTCACTAAACCAACTCCAGCTCAGCTGCTTTGTGGCGCCACCGTGCACCAGAAACGTCTTCTTGGCTTTATTCCAGCCATAGAGGAGCATTATTTTTCTTCTTTTCACACACACATAGAACTTTCTGCTCACTGGTTGATCTTTGGCTGCTCCTGATTGGACGTTACCGTCAATCTAAGCTCTCTGATTGGTGGAAAGTCTGACAGGAAGTGGCTTCATCATCATGTCCAGGTCTAAATAGAGGTCTCTTAGCAACATAGTAGTGATGGTGATGTTTTTATGATGATGTGATAAATAATGCTGTTATCATGGATCATTGTGGATTTACCAGATAGATTCTGAAAAAACACAACATTTAGTGGCTGGATTCTAACTCCTTGATCCCCTAAAGGGTAAACTATCTATCACAATTTACCCCACATAGTTACACACTACCGTTCCTGAGACACTAATGATGATGGAAGAGACAGACCTCGGGGAGTTTTAAGGGTTAATATTTGTAACAAACAGTTCAACACTCATCTGTCAACTTTCTATAGCCACAGTCACATTTTCGGAGACTGAATCAGTTTTCCTACAACATTTACTCCTGGAGCTCATAGTTTCCTTGGACACTGTGTTGCTGCCACCCGGTTTTTAATTATAACGCGGTGTCCAAAGGTCCTCAACAAATCCTCATGTGTCAATGACTTCAATTAAAGACGAATGGCAGGTGGAGACGAGCTTTCCTCTGCATCTTAGATAAGAGACAATCCTCCTGAGCTAATTATTCTCCACTTTAAACTTCTGCTGCTCCACACAAACTTGACGGACCTCACCGTTTCTGCTCAATCAGATTCTCTTTAGACAACAAGATTTTTAACACAGACTTCAGTTTTATTAATGCTTGATTTTAAGAGCAGGTTCAACAACAGCCGGTTAATCCCACTGTGAAACCATGTCATACATGGACTGAAGCTGCTCAAACAGTGAATTGGAATTAGGACATGGACGTAATGAACAGGCGACAAAGTGGGACACATCCCTACTGGTGAAATATTCCCTCTAATATAAATCAGTCTACAGCTGAGAGCATCTCTCAGTTTGACTGATTGAAAAAGGAAATGCTTAATTAGCTGCTAACAGTCTAATCTGTGATCAATCACAAGCCATTTATAACCCAGTTAATATAGAATGATGTGAAAAAGAAAGTCTACCATCTGTCCAATCCAAGGTTTTACACAGCAGGTGTTAAAATATGGTAAATGTCAGACTCTCCAGGCCTCAGTTAGCGTGTTAAATGTTAAAGTCCAGTCCAGTTAGAAAAAGACCGAACCAGTATGGCTTGTTGGGAAGGGTTGCAGCATAGCGATGGAGATTTATAGCACTGTATATTTTACAAAGATAGGCAAATTAATTATAATATGTATCTATTGTGAGCATAGAACCAGCTTTGAAAGCCTGGAGCAGGTGCTTGGGCAGTGGAAAGTTAAAGAACCGGTGCTTAGGCTCCGAACCAGCACTCGAACCATCTCGGTCGAAAAACCCACAACGTGGTTTTTGACAGATTTGATCAGGCACGTGGAGACATTCCATCAAATTATTATTCTGGATTTAAGTTGGGCATGAACAAACCTCCTCCCTACCAGGCTGTTCACAGCATGTGTTTCTATTTAGCTAGATTAGCCATTTTGGAACAGAAACTGCTGTTTAGACCAGGTCAACATATCCAGTTACACTCACACCTCACATTTCCACTCAAATCTCTCTCCACTGGATTCTGTTATTTTCATTGTGACTTAAACCCTGCTTCATCATGTTTATCCAGCATAGTGTAAAAGACATAAAGAAGGAAGGGCAGCTGTAGAAATAAATCCTGTTTAACTGCAACTTTTTCTCTTGCGATATGTTGCTATTTATTTTAAAATGTTTTTTAAATGACCAAAAGTTTTCTCAAAACACGATTAATAAATAAACCAATCCAAAAGACTGCCATGAATGCCACCATCTTTATAAAAAGCTCTTCAGACCAAACATGAGATGTTGGGTCAGATGTCCACAGGTGCAGACTTATTCATGTGAAGGATTTTATGTAAACTGGCTGAGTACTGGAGGTCTTCAGAGCATGACCCGGCATCTTAAGCTTCATCCATCTTTCATGTCTGACTCCTCTAAGTGACCCAGAACTCTACCGTTTAGAACCCACGCTCACTAGCATCCATTATAATGACAAGGAGGAACTTGTGGGAGACTGGGGGAGTGGAGTGGTCAGCAGTAAAGAGTTCAGTTTAATCCCAGAGGTGCCTCCTGTGAACCAACCAAGAAGCAGCCAAGTCAAAAAACAACCATAGGATGAGGTGGTCGGGTCAGCCTCCAGTGCACATCTCCTGGTTAAATAATATTCTCTGAACAGAAACAAGTGGATTTTTTTTCAAGCTAAAGGTGCTAAACCAAAACTGCCAAAGTGGATTTCATTGCCAAACCTCCAAACTCAGAGCTTCAGATTCAGGTGCAAGCTCAGTAAACACTGAATATGAAGGTTAAAGACCCCCACCATGGGGATGAATTATTGATGTCATGGTGAAATCAGAATCAGCTGAATCTGAAAAGAATGCAGGTAAAGATGTTAAACCAACCACTGCATTAGCGTTTCTTAATGGGGGCATTTAGAGTCCTCAAGGGGCGCTGGGACCATTATTCCCATTATCAACTAATTATCACTTTCGATAATTAGTTGCTGAAAGTCAGGAGAAACAAGGGCTAGCCATTAAATACACATTAGAAACACCAATGAGGATGCAGGAGGGAGACCCAAAGATAATATGTTATAGAAAGGTAGCTCATTTCAGTTTTAGCTGTTTCCCTTTTGCTCAGTTTGGGCCACATGTTTAGTCTCATGTGAGATCCATGAGATCAAGTTGTGAATACACACATGGACAAAATTGTTGGTACCCTTCGGTTAATGAAGGAAAATCTCACAGTGGTCACAGAAATAACTTGAAATTGACAAAAGTAATAAATAAAAATTCTATGAAATTGAACCAATGAAAGTCAGACATTGCTTTTCAACCATGCTTTAACAAAATTATTAAAAAAATAAACTCATGAAACAGGCCTGGACAAAAATGATGGTACCCTTAATATTTTGTTGTACAACCTTTTGAGGCAATCACTGCAATCAAACGATTCCTGTAACTGTCAATGAGACTTCTGCACCTCTCAGCAGGTATTTTGGCCACTCTTCATAAACAAACTGCTCCAGTTGTCTCAGGTTTGAAGGGAGCCTTATCCAGACGCCATGTTTCAGCTCCTTCCAAAGATGCAGTAGATAATGATGTGTATTTTGTCCTTATTTGGAATGTGGTAAGCTTTATAATGGCTTTCTGCTTTCACATACAATATCTGTGAGGAACCAAGTGCGAAAATATTTGTGGTTAATTGTACATTGAAGAATATTTCCTTGAGTTTGCTTTTAGTTTCACAAGAGAGTGGGAAAGCATTTAAAGGAAAAGAATGGATGAAGAAGATGACAAGTAAAACTTTTGATCTTTACTTCCATGTCCCGCTCATCATTCAGCTCTTGAATGCCCAGTACACCTGTTCAGCTGCCTGTCATGGCGTGGAGAGCTACGCACACAGAGGACAGAACATCTGTTATTTATTATTTTTATTACAAAACAGAAAAGGTAAGACAGGCTTTATGATACATACATATGATACATTATTTACATATTGTCTGTACTTCATGCATCAGGATTCAGCCGGAAATCCAGGTGCAATCCAAGGGCCGTATTTGCAGGTATGTGGTTAATTTACCTGGTAGTGCAGGTGTTGCATTCATTCATTCATTCATTCATTCATTCATCATTCATTCATACACACACCTATATATGGAGATAGATAGATAGATAGATAGATAGATAGATAGATAGATAGATAGATAGATAGATAGATAGATAGATAGATAGATAGATAGATTTTAAAAAGTATTAAACATAAAGCTTTTATGAGAAAACAAAATAAAAAAAATGCTTACTAAGATACAGACCAGACAGAATTAAAACAAGACAAAAAAGAAGCTACTTCAGCTCCTCAAGGTTGAGGAAATTTTTTTCATTCCAGATGTGTTTCCTCAAACTTTTGGGAGTTATACACCTAGATTTCATGCAGAGTACAAACTGTTTTATGTTCACGTTTTAAACAGAATCCATTTAATGAGGTTTTTCTGCATGAAAGTCAGAAAATTTCCTTCATAGTTTATATAAAAATAGCTTGTTTGGTGTTTAATAGGCGGTGGAGCTGAATCTTTTGAAGGTGGACTTCTGTCAGACTGATGAAACATTTACCATTTAACAATACTTGTAAATTACACTCGAGCTGACCTCAGCTCAGATATTATGGGCTGTTTCTGAAACCTCCAGCAGGGATCAGAAACCTGGACGACGACAAGCTGCCCGGGAATCAGACTAACTTTACATTAACTTTACATTTAAAAACCTCCCAGCAACCTGTGGCAGCTGGTGTGTAGGTTCATGTGTTGGAGGTGATGAGCTCACAGGACAGAGGAAATGAAGTAGCGTTGGTCTGCCGAGCTTGTCTGCAGACGGCTGAGTCAAACTATCAGAGACTGAATAATGAGACAACACACAGCGAGGGCATGACTAATGCACACTTCAAAGTAATGATGGGCACCAGAAAACAAAACACCCCCTGTGGGGTAAATTTAAATAACACAGAATGCAATGTTTTCCAGATCTCACCATCCAGATTTTATTCCCAGTAGAAGAAGAAGAAGAAAAAAAAAAAAACGTATTAGATGATGAAACTGAGACATTTTACCATGTGATGGAAAATATGAGCTAATAGGGAATCTGATGCAGCAACACGCCCAAAAAAAGTAGTCCCAGGGTGATGTTCAGCATGGTGTAAAAAGTAGTTCCAGGGTGATGTTCAGCACGGTGTAAAAAGTAGTTCCAGGGTGATGTTCAGCACGGTGTAAAAAGTAGTTCCAGGGTGATGTTCAGCACGGTGTAAAAAGTAGTTCCAGGGTGATGTTCAGCATGGTGTAAAAAGTAGTTCCAGTGTGATGTTCAGCACGGTGTAAAAAGTAGTTCCAGGGTGATGTTCAGCACGGTGTAAAAAGTAGTTCCAGGGTGATGTTCAGCATGGTGTAAAAAGTAGTTCCAGGTTGGTGTTCAGCACGGTGTAAAAAGTAGTTCCAGGGTGATGTTCAGCACGGTGTAAAAAGTAGTTCCAGGGTGATGTTCGGCATGGTGTAAAAAGTAGTTCCAGGGTGATGTTAGGCATGGTGTAAAAAGTAGTTCCAGGGTGATGTTCAGCACGGTGTAAAAAGTAGTTCCAGGATGATGTTCAGCATGGTGTAAAAAGTAGTTCCAGGGTGGTGTTCAGCACGGTGTAAAAAGTAGTTCCAGGATGATGTTCAGCATGGTGTAAAAAGTAGTTCCAGGGTGATGTTAGGCATGGTGTAAAAAGTAGTTCCAGGTTGATGTTCAGCATGGTGTAAAAAGTAGTTCCAGGATGATGTTCAGCATGGTGTAAAAAGTAGTTCCAGGGTGATGTTCGGCACAGTGTAAAAAGTAGTTCCAGGGTGGTGTTCAGCATGGTGTAGCATCTTTTCTTCTAACATGTCTGGAGACGTCTGGGAAGTGAGGAGACCAGTTGCTGGAGTTTTAGGAGAGGAATGTTGTCCCATTCTGGTCTGATGCAGGATTCTAGCTGCTCTACAGTCCTGGACCTTGGTTGCTGGATTTCTGCTTCCATGATGCTCCAGATGTTGTGTACTGGTGAAAGGTCTGGACTGCAGGCAGGCCAGTTCAGCAGCCGGACTCTTCTCCTGTGAAGCCATGCTGCTGTGATGGATGCAGGATGTGGTTCAGCATCGTCTTGCTGAAATCTGCAAGGCCTTCCCTGAAAGAGACGTTGTCTGGATGGAGCAGATGTTGCTCTAAAACTTCCATATACTTTTCAGCATTGATGGAGCTTCACAGATGTGGAAGCTGCCCACGCCATAGGCACTAATGCAGCCCCATCCCATCAGAGATGCAGCTTTTCACCTGTCCACTGATAACAAGCTGGATGCTCCCTCTCCTCTTTAGTCTGCAGGACACAGTGTCCATGCTTTCCACAAACTAGTTCACATCTTCATCCTGGTTTCCAGTTTGCCTCAGACCATTTAAAATGAGCTTTGGTCCAGAGAAAACGGAAGAAGCTGGTTCTGGATCCTGTTCACATCTGGCTTCTTCTCTGCATGATGGAGCTTTAACCTGTATTTGTGGGTGAACTGTGTTCACAGATTTCTGGAAGTCTTCCTGAGTCCATGCAGTGGTTTCCAGTAAAGAATCATGTCTGATGTTAATGCAGAAGATCACCAGCATCCAGCCTTGTCCCATGCATACAGTGATTCCTCCTGATTCTCTGAATCTTCTGATGATATTCTACACTGTAAATGGTGGATCTTCAAAGTCTGAGGAACATTTTTCTGAAATTGTTCCACAGCTTTTAGAGCCATTTTGTCTCAGATTGGTGAAGCTCTGTCCATCTTCACATGTAAGAGACTCTGCCTCTCTGAAATGCTCCTTTTATAATATTATTATTCATAATAATAATAATAATAATAATAATAATAATAATAATAATAATAATAATAATACATTTTATTTAAAAAAGCGCCTTTTAAAACACCCAAGGACACTGTGCATAAGAACATTAAAATAGTTAAAAACAATAAGTACAAAACTAAACAAAACAGAACAACATAAAGATGGTGAGTGTGTGACTAGATGACATAGGACAGTCTGAACAAATGTGTTTTGAGTTGTGATTAGAAGTGAGGAAGAGAGTCTATGGTACGGATATCAGGGGGAAGAGAGTTCCAGAGATGGGGAGCAGAGCGGCTGAATGCTCGGCTCCCCATAGTGACGAGACGGGCAGGGGGGACAAGAAGCTGGAGAGAAGAGGACGAGCGAAGTGAACGGGTCGGAGAATAGGGAAGAGACCCCATACTTTTGAACGGTAGTGTATGCAGACTGGGTGATACTGTTAATATGGGAGTGAAAAGAAAGTGTGCTGTCGAGGACGACACCCAGACTTTTTACCTGAGGGGAGGGAAGGACAGTTGAGTTGTTTATGGAAATGGGAAAACTGTTGGATTTGGAGAGAGTGTGGGGCGTCGGGCTTTTATACCCAGTCATGTTACTGAGCTGTTACCAGGTAACCTGATTAGTTGTCAAATGCTCCTCCAGTTGTTTCTGGTTTGTACCAGTTACTTTTCCAGCCTTTTGTTGCTCCTCTTCCAGCTTTTTACAGACGTGTTGCTGCATCAGATTCAATATCAGCTCATATTTCCTATCAAATGGTTAAATGTCTCAATTTCACCACCTGATATGTTGTTTATCTTCTTCTTGGAATAAAATATGAGTTGATGAGATACGTACATAATTAAATTCTGTTTTTATTTTCATTTTACACAGCAAACCAACTTTTTGGGAAATTGTGGCTGTAATTTAAACAGCAAACACTAAATGACATTAAATGATAAATATATGCTACAGTGCAGCTTTGTAATCCACCATCATGCTAAACAGCTGTTGCTAGAGATTTGTTTTGATCAGTTATCTGTTTCTTTAAAGTGTAACTACACACCCCACTGCCAAATATGAAAAATGCCTGAAACTACAAGGGTTGGGGTAATCAGGGAGCTGAGAGGTGGCGGGAAACCAAAGCTGAAAACCTAAATGAGCTGAAGCAACACTTGAAAGAAGAATAGAGCAAAGTTCCTCCACCATGTGGTGAGAAATGGGTCATGCTTAGATGGATTTTTGGACCATACTTTTGCAGCAATGTAGGATCTTCTGCTCTGGTTTGGAGTTTAAAAGGTCAGTATGTAAACTGAGGCCCTGCAGCCATCTGATGATGTCAGAGAGGTGTTGATAGGCTTTGTTCTTGAGAATATGAGACAGGAAAAAGTCTTTGTTCAGCTTTTGTTAGACAGAATGACATGTTTTGCTTTTGTTTTCCAGTTTAATTCATTTCTGCTCATTTATTTTCTCTGAATGACTTTCAGTGTTTCTTTGTGTCTTTGCAGGCTGAAGATGCAAATCTGTTCCTTTTTTTTCATGTCATCTATTTTTTTCATTTCCCCCTACAGCTCCCTCCGGTCATTCCATGGGAAAAACTTTTCCTACGGTCCTGGGAGAAATCCAGTTATTTTAGGAAAATACGTCACTGCTTTGAGCTGCAGCCCAGAAACTCTGCCTCATTTCCACCAGCTTTGCTTCTTTTCTCCCTGTCTGGACTTGTTGCGCGTTGTTTACCTCCCCGTCAGAGTCACGCTGCTCCCAAACTGTACAATACAGTAACGCTCCTCTCCATGTTCGTCCCCGTTTTCATGCCCGGTGCAACACGCCTGCGGCAGCGCACGCGGCTCAGACGTGACACATCTCACCAGCCGTGCCCAACTTGTGGAGCAGCTTGGCGGCATTCAGGGCTGTTGAGAAAACGAGGTTCGGTCTTGAAGCGTGACATTGCAGCGCATCTTCTCCTTGCACCCCCCTCGCCCCTTATTTCTCCGTCATGGATGGATGAAAGAATGAATGAAAAGAGGAAAACGAAGCGCTAAGCCACAGGTATGAATAAATGAATGACTAGGGTCGGTTTTTGAATGACAAATCACGTATTTTGCAGGATGTTACTCTGCTTTCTGTCTTCATTGTACGTGAATGCTTATTTTATTTTTATTTTGTTGCAAACATCAGCTGGTATTACAGCATAAACAGCAACACATGCGATAACCTTGAGCCTGTGCCATGCTGGAGACAACGGGTTCATTACGCGCGACAATTTCTGTCTCCAGAATCCTGAGATTTCCTCCTTAAAAGAGTCATTTTTGTGCATGTTTATATCTAAATAGCTGGATCATTATAATCCTGAGCATATTGCGTGCATGTGTGTTTTTATTTCCCCCCTCAGTGAGAGCGTGCTCAACACGTCAGCTCGGGGAGGGCAAAGCCTGCTTAAAATGCAGTGAATGTGACAGCCGAGCCGATAGTCCAGACTACAGCGGAAAGGTGAGCGTGGAGAGGTGGGGGCACTAACATGCCAACGGTACGAGCTTACCCGCAGACGTGACAAAGAAAAGAAAAGAAAAGAAAAGAAAAGAAAGAAAAAAAAGAGGAAGACACGCGGAGACGCTCAGTTGGTTTCCTAAGACGCGCGGAGGTGTCGGAGGGGGAACAGAGAGGACTGAGGTGCGGGAAGCGTCGCCCTTGTCTGGGGGGGAAAGATGACAGTGGTGCCCGGAGAGAACCTGGATGAGACTGTGGCACTGGCCGCGCTGTCAGTCCAGGATGTGTACGACCCGGAGAGAGCCGAGAACCAGGAGTGCTGCGAGCGGGTGGTCATCAACATCTCCGGGCTGCGCTTCGAGACGCAGCTGAAGACGCTCGCCCAGTTCCCCTCCACCCTGCTGGGGGACCCGCGCAAGAGGATGCGCTTCTTCGACCCGCTGAGGAACGAGTATTTCTTCGACAGGAACCGACCCAGCTTCGATGCCATCCTCTACTACTACCAGTCCGGGGGGCGTCTCCGGAGACCCGTCAACGTGCCGGTGGACATTTTCATGGAGGAGATCAAATTTTATGAACTGGGCGAGGAGGTGATTGAGAATTTTAAGGAGGACGAGGGGTTTATTAAGGAGGAAGAGCGGCCGCTGCCAGAGAACGAGTTCCAGCGACAGGTTTGGCTCCTGTTCGAGTACCCGGAGAGTTCCGGACCCGCCAGAGGCATCGCCATAGTCTCCGTGCTGGTCATCCTCATCTCCATCGTCATTTTCTGCTTGGAGACTTTACCTGAGTTCAGAGAGGAGGCTAGAACGATTGACGAGCTGTTGGTTGTGAACGGAACCGCGCGTGCAAAGAAGCCAAACCCGTTTACAGATCCCTTTTTCATCGTGGAGACGCTCTGCATCATCTGGTTCTCCTTCGAGCTGCTGGTCAGGTTCCTTGCATGCCCGAGCAAGCCCGCGTTCTTCAAGAACATCATGAATACCATCGACATCGTGGCCATCATGCCCTACTTCATCACGCTGGGGCTCGAGCTGGCGGAGCACCAGGGGAACGGGCAGCAGGCCATGTCGCTGGCCATCCTGAGGGTCATCCGTCTGGTCCGGGTTTTCCGGATCTTCAAGCTCTCCAGACATTCCAAAGGGCTGCAGATCCTCGGTAAGACACTGCAGGCCAGCATGAGGGAGCTGGGACTGCTTATATTCTTCCTCTTCATCGGGGTCATCCTCTTCTCCAGCGCGGTGTACTTCGCAGAGACCGATGACCCGGATTCGGGCTTCAGCAGCATCCCAGACGCGTTCTGGTGGGCGGTGGTGTCCATGACAACAGTGGGCTACGGGGACATGTGCCCGGTCACCATCGGGGGTAAGATCGTGGGCTCCCTGTGCGCCATCGCCGGGGTGTTAACCATCGCGCTTCCGGTGCCGGTCATCGTGTCCAATTTCAATTACTTCTACCATCGGGAGACAGAGCACGAGGAGCAGTTCCAGTACACGCACGTGACCTGCGGCCAGCAGCAGCCGGCGTTCGGGGAATTTAAAAGGAGCGACAGCAAGCCGTCCCTGTCCAAATCCGACTATCTGGACAGCGACGACGCGGACTCCATCAAGTACACCAACTGCAGCCCTCACAAAGCCTTCACCGGGAAGCTGACTGACGTCTGAGTGCAGCTGGGAATGACGCATCCGCTGCGCGCGGAGGGACCCCCTGGGCGCAAACACATGTGCTCTGGTTTGAGTTTAGACTGGAACTCCTAATTTTGCCATCAAAAGGAATAATTTCAAGCAGAGGACGGATAGAAGATTTCACACGTTTCTCCCTGAAAGTGTCTTCCACGCGTGCCATGAGTCAGAAAAAGAAAGAGAGAAAAAGCTTAAAAATTATGCGCATATGTAGCACTTTGTCATTTATAAATCTTAGTAAAACTTTCCAGATGCAGGTTTAAGGTTTACTTTTGCTTTTCTGTCTGTCCGAAGCAGAAATTCAACACAGGACCAAATTCAGACTAAAACAGGAGGCGCGTGTCTGCTATCATGCTACACCAGGATGCAGCTCAGTGGTGGATCACAGTCACGAGTGACGAGAATTTCATTTTAGTTTCATCTTATCTGTTAAAACAGGTTTCAGTTCCATCAGTCTGGCAGACAGAGTGCAGGGCGAGCTGCTCCTCGCGCTGCAGGAGACAACGTTCCAAATCGGGCCCAGCTTCTCACGAGCCAATAGTGCCACCGCGTGGAAGAGGGCGCGCCCTGCGTGTTTTCAGCAGATGCAGTTTCTATAGCAACCTTCCAGACTTTTCTGAATTGTCTGCCACAGCAATGAACGGACGCAAGCTAGAACTGGAGAGGTCACAAAACCACCATGTTGTGGAAGCCTCCATGTTGTCTGATTCCACCAGCTGGAACATCTCCTCCTCTGACCTGCTTTCCCCTCAAACAACAATAAAATCTACAGATAATCCTTCATTTCTATTATTAATATCATTTTAAATGCTTGAAAGTTCCCCAGCTGCTGGTAGAAATATGCTGATTATTTATTTTCTTTACTAAATAAAACAAAAAAAACAGGCATTCCAATTAAAGAAAAGCATGAAAATCAACATATTAACTAAATAGCTAGTTTATAGTATTTTAATGATTTAGAGACTGTCTGATAATGGTAATATGAGATAGAATATCAAATTGCCATTATCATAACAAGAACAGTAGCAAAACTATATATATATATTGTGCTTGAAGCCATAAAATGAGCTAAAAAAAATTAAAAATAATTAATTCTCTGCTGTGTGGGTCTAGGGCAGCACAAAAATGCCAAAATAAAAATAATTTTACTATTTTTTATTTAAGAAATTATCATTCACTCTGCATTTATAACACTGAAATATATTTTTAGAAATCTGAAAACATCTGAATTTCCATAATTTATATCTCAAATTATTTATCTTTTCATTCTTCTATTCATTTTCTAAATTTAGATTGAAAGTTGAGAATCTGACATCAGGAAAAAATGATAAAATGTAGCCCAAAGGTTTTAAAAATTTAATATGAAATAATGAAAAAAGCCTAAAATGTATAAAGTGAAATATTTGTCTTGCTCTTTTTGTGCTAAAAATGAATTTGTAAATCAAAGAAAATTAAATTAAACAGAAAGAATGAATTTTTGTCCACTGAAAAATTTAAATTGTCAAAAAAGTCCAATTTAATCAAAAGAAACTCAGATGTATTTTCAGGATTCAGATTTAGAAATCCAGCTTCACATGTGGAGTTTTTCCAGCAGTGAAAATCCAAACCGAAGCACCTGACGTGGAGGTGAAAGACTCGCCTGCTGTTTGAGCTCACTGAAACTGCAGCACCTTTCTCATCTGGACTCCAGGGACCAATCAGCATCCGGACCTGCTGGAACTGAACAGAAGGAGGATATTTAACAAACTGATGGAATTAAAATGCTCTCAGTGGAAGATTCACCGTGAGTCCTGCCTGGTGGATAATTATCTGACTCCATGGAGGATGTTTAAACGCTGATTCATCACCACTGACGGACAAAACTTCAGCTCAGACAAGCATCAGATTCTGGTTCAATCACAGGTAAGTGAACTTTCATGCTTTTGTTTTTATTTCCAGCTGATAAATGAAACATGATCAAGTCTTTAAAAGCTTAAACATGATTGGTTATGGATGAGCTGTTTGTGATTCAGGGTGCAATGCCTCACTGTGGCCACTTGGTGGCAGCAGAACAAACTGCAGAGTCAGAGGAGTCGGCAACTCTCTCCAAACAGCTTCATCATCACATGTAGCCATGAAGAGCAGAAACTTAACTGTAAGATGCTTCAAACTGATCAGATTATTTTTAATCGGAAAAATAATCCTGAAACATTCCCAGTTTAAGATGGTGTTGCTTTGTTCAGCACCAGCAAGTCATTTTCAACACCAAGTAACACAAATGTTGTTTATGAATCGGTCAGATGTTGTTTACACAAAATAAAAACTTTAAACGCTCAAAACAAAAACAGAATTATAACAAAACTTCACAAGATGACCTGAAATGACATGAAGGAAAAAATCAAGAAAGAAGCAGCACAACTTCCACAAAACTCCTTCAAAATTATAGGAATAAAAAAAAGAATAAAAATGCTGAAGTTAAAACAGTGACCCTGAGAAAAATCCAACCAGCTGCGGCAACAACACAAAATCAAACCAACTTTAAATGACATTTAGAGGGAATCTGACTTCAAAATGAGAACAAATAGAAACAACCCGATTACTGAGAGACAATTTCAGCCAAAAGACAAACAAACAGTCTAGAAACACAAACACATCAGAGTTGACCTCAGGTAAATACAAACCAGCCTTCAAATTATTCAAAATGACCTATAACATGCAAACAACTTCAGCTCCGAACAAAAACACAAAGTGACCCTACAGATTTGTTGTTGTTGTTCTGAAGCAGAATGAGGCCCCAGGGACCAGCATCCGGTCTTCTCAGGGGCCAAAGTGTCTCATTCTGTCTGCAGAAGCTTTTAGATGTGATCAGAAACAGCTGACTGCACTTGAACAGCTCCAGCTCAGCATGTAGTTCTGCTGTTAACCAGCAGGGGGCAGCAGCTGCTGCCTGCAGCCGCCAGGACACAGCAGGAACTTCACTACATCGCCTCATCACAGGTCTCTTATCCATCAGAAACCACAACATCAACATCTAGATGTGACGAAAAGCAGAAATGAACCTAAAGATTTAAAGCAGGGGTGTCAAACGTACGGCTCGGGGGTCTAAAATGGCCCACCAGAGGGTCCAGTCTGGTAAGCGGGATGAATTCCAGTTATATGAAATTCTGTATTTTTCAGTTTCAGATACCAGTGATCACATGTTTCATGACTTTGTAATTTTGTTTGTAGTCTGTAGTTGTGAGATGTGTAAACCAATAACATTGTTGAATCTGACTTATTTTTCTAAAAATATTTACATTATTGATATTTCTTCTTAAAAGTTAGTTGTTTAATGTAAACACATCATTAATGTTTGTGCATTTCTTTGCACTAAAACAAAGGGGAAAATGTGGGTCTGCGTTATCGTGTTTTTTTATGCTCTGCCCCACCTGAGAATGTGGCTCCGGAACTAAAATATATATTAACACCCCTGGTTTAAAGTTGAGTTTACAGACAGAAGTGAGGAAAGAAGGTGGTTGTTTTTTCTTTTATTATAAGAAAAAAAATTGCTGAATGTTTTGGCTTTGTTAACCCCAAGGGTCTTTTTGGTGTTTCTGCTTGAAAATGATAAATAGAAAGAGCATTTGGTGAATCTTGGTCTCAGCGAGATGAAACTTTTGGTATCTGAGAGATGTGAGCTTTCAGTAGAGGAGCCGTTAGCCCGTGTTCATGCCGTTGGGTGGACACGGAGAGACATCATTTGTGTTTATATATGTTTGCCGACTTAGTTTATCTTGCTTTTATGATTATTTATTGTCTTAACTGTGTTTGGTAGTCATAGCAATGCTTTTCCTGAGCTTTGAGTTGAGATTCTGGACTTTCTGTAGATTCCACACATGCAGACCCATGAAACCGGATATTAACCACCTACCCTCCAGTACTGGGGGCTGCGGTGCGCAAGGGGTTAAAAAAAAAAGTAAAATTAATATAGAATCATGAACTTCGCCAAAGACAAAGAATCACATTTACTACGTAATGTTTTCTCACAGCCTGAAGATGTCTCTAAAATAAAAAGGATGAGCTTGGCATGTGACTTTCTCTACATGTCATTGGGTGTATGTGTTTCCTGAAGAACAGTCTGAACGCTCTGCACCATCATCCTGATAAATGAGCTCCCCACCCAATGAGCACCAAATCTTCTGATTGATGGGATGAGAAAAGAGTCCAGCTGAACAGCCCCTCCTCCAGATCATCAGTGATGCGGGAAATCTAACTTTTCTTCAGACACTTATCTTTCTGTGTTTCACTGGACCAGAACTAAAGTTCCAGCATCATCTCCTCGTCCAATCAGAGTGGTGATTAATCACTGAACATCACGCCCATCCAGTCATCTACAGTCCATGGCTGCTTCTCTTCAGCTTCAGCGGAACCTGCTTTTCTTCTGGTTAACATGTAATTTCCTTCAGTTTGCTCAAACCTGGACTCCTATTTCTGTCCATTTGGTTTTTATTTCTTTTCTTCAACATTTTCTGTTTTCAGTGTTGATGCTTTGACGTCTTCCTCGGCCCACCTTTATGTTTCCCTTTCCCAACCTTCCCAATTTCCTTGTTCTTGCTCCAGATGTTCGAGAATATCGTTTCCACTCTGAGCTGAATTTCCTTCTTGAAAGAGTTTTATGATGCTTGCCGTTGTTTCTACTGGCAGCTCTCTGGTTTGGACAATGTTTTGAGCCAATCAGCAGCACTAAAGTCTGCAGAAACTCCTCACCTGCAGGCTCATTTTATATCATCTAGATTTTGCAAGTATTTGTTTTAGATGTTCGAATTCCAAGTGATTACATCATTTTATCACATTTTTGAGGCATGTTTTACAAGGCTAAATAGTTGAGGTTGTGATATGATGTAGCAACAACAGAGAAATAGTTTTTCTGATGTTTTAAAAAGACAGATGTGTTTACTGTGTGAGCTGCTCTTATGAGACCCACAGAATGATTGAAGAGTTGGAAAATGACAGCAAAGAAGTGGAAAAATCCCTGCAGAATGATGCTAAATGACAAGAGATGTTAAATTAGTAAAAACATCTCAAATATATCCTGAAAAAAGCACAATAACCTGCACTACAACGAGAATGTCACACCCGAGTATGCTGCAGATAATATTTGAAGAACATGAACTTCTTTTTTTCCTTCTGTGCAGGCTGTTAGGATGAGAGATGACACCAGTGTGTAGCAAAGTAAAGCATGGAGCGTGTTGTATGACATTCTTATGTAACACACCGCCTTGTCACACTGACAGCTGTAGACATGACAGCTCCAGCAAGCGTTGTGCTAACTGGCTACCTCTCCCCTGGAGGCATGTTTGGTCAAAATCTCCTCCAGTGAACTCTTCCTCCTCCTCCTGCCCTGTGTGTCCTGGGTGAGCATATGCATGCAGCCGGTGCAGGCAGAGGAAAACAGGTTTCCCCTTGGATGACACCGCTGCCGTGGATGGAGCAGAGTTACATTCTGACAGCTATTGTTAGCATTGTTGTCACTGCTGAGGGAATCTGTCCCGAGGCCTCGAGTTGGCCTGCAGCCACTTTCACCTCCAGACTATCCCCTCTTTTCCACCTCATGAAAGACAAACAGGCACAAATCAAAGAAGCAGTGTGGAGGTGAGGATGGAGTGGAGCTAAAATACATGGAGGCTTTTAAAACAACTTATACTAAAATCAATGAAACGCCATCACCTAACTGACATATTTTTTTTGTGATGCTTCATGACAGCAGACTAAATGAGACCAAAGGTTAGCAGGGACATAACTGTCTTACAGAAGCCGGGGATGACAAGTGTCCTCTTGCATTTATGACAGATGTTTGTGATTTCACATTACTTAAAGCGTTTGGACAATCTAAAAATCAGAAGTTTATAATGTCAAATATTCTCTTCAGGAATTGACATCAAGCTATTTTATCTACCAAATCCAGGATTCTCCCTCAGCTCCTCTCTGCTGCCAGGCAGCTTCCCTCTAATGACCTGACAAGGTTAAACACATAAGACTAATATTCCTAATACAAGCTCCACTAAAGCTCCCATGTCTTTCCTTCTCCACCTGCCTCTCCTCCTTCTCCACCTGCCTCTCCTTTTTCTCCACCTGCCTCTCCTCCTTCTCCACCTGCCTCTCCTTTTTCTCCACCTGCCTCTCCTCCTTTTTCACCTGCCTATCCTTCTTCTCCACCTGCCTCTTCTACTTCTTCTCCACCTGCCTCTCCTTCTTCTCCACCTGCCTCTTCTTCTTCTCCACCTGCTTCTTCTACTCCTTCTCCACCTGTCTCTCCTCCCTTTTCACCTGCCTCTTCTCCATCTTCTTCACCTGCCTCTCCTCCTCCTTCTTCACCTGCCTCTCCTTGTCCTTTTCCATCTGCCTCTCCTCCTTTTTCACTTGCCTCTCCTCCTCCTTCTTCACCTGCCTCTTCTCCTCCTTCTCCACCTGTCTCTCCTCCTTTTTCAACTGCCACTCCTCCTTCTTCACCTGCCTCTCCTCCTCCTTCTTCACCTGCCTCTCCTCCTTCTTCTCCTACCTCTCCTCATCCTTCTTCACCTGCCTTTTCTCCTTCTTCTCCACCTGTCTCTCCTCCTTTTTCAACTGCCTCTCCTCCTTCTTCACCTGCCTCTCCTACTCCTTCTCCACCTGCCTCTCCTCCTCCTTCTTCACCTGCCTCTTCTTCTCCTTTACCACCTGTCTCTCCTCCTTTTTCACCTGCCTCTCCTCCTCCTTCTTCACCTGCCTCTCCTTCTCCTTTTCCATCTGCCTCTCCTCCTTCTCCACCTGCCTCTCCTCCTTTTTCATCTGCCTCTCCTCCTACTTCTCCATCTGCCTTTCCTCCTTCTCCACCTGTCTCTCCTCCTTTTTCACCTGCCTCTCCTCCTCCTTCTTCACCTGCCTCTTCTCCTCCTTCTCCACCTGTCTCTCCTCCTTTTTCAACTGCCTCTCCTCCTCCTTCTTCACCTGTCTCTCCTCCTTTTTCAACTGCCTCTCCTCCTCCTTCTTCACCTGCCTCTCCTCCTTCTTCTCCTGCCTCTCCTCCTCCTTCTCCACCTGTTCTCCTCCTTCTTCTTCACCTGCCTCTCCTCCTCCTTCTTCACCTGCCTCTCCTCCTTTTTCAACTGCCTCTCCTCCTTCTCCGTCTCCACCTGTCTCTCCTCCTTCTTCACCTGCCTCTCCTACTCCTTCTCCACCTGCCTCTCCTCCTCCTTCTTCACCTGCCTCTTCTTCTCCTTTTCCACCTGTCTCTCCTCCTTTTTCAACTGCCTCTCCTCCATCTTCTTCACCTGCCTCTCCTCCTTTTTCAACTGCCTCTCCTCCTCCTTCTTCACCTGCGTCTCCTCCTTCTTCACCTGCCTCGTCTCCTCCTTCTCCATCTGTCTCTCCTCCTTTTTCACCTTCCTCTCCTCCTCCTTCTCCACCTGCCTCTCCTCCTCCTTTTCCAACTGCCTCTCCTCCTTTTTCAACTGCCTCTCCTCCTTCTTCTCCTGCCTCTCCTCCTCCTTCTCCACCTGCCTCTCCTCCTCCTTTTCCACCTGCCTCTCCTCTTGTTTCAACTGCCTCTCCTCCTCCTTCTTCACCTGTCTTTCCTCCTTCTCCATCTGCCTCTCATCCTCCTTCTTCACCTGCCTCTTCTGCTACTTCTCCACCTGCCTCTCCTACTCCTTCTCCACCTGCCTCTCCTCCTCCTTCTTCACCTGCCTCATCTTCTCCTTTTCCACCTGTCTCTCCTCCTTTTTTAACTGCCTCTCCTCCATCTTCTTCACCTGCCTCTCCTCCTCCTTCTTCACCTGTCTCTCCTCCTCCTTTTTCAACTGCCTCTCCTCCTCCTTCTTCACCTGCCTCTCCTCCTTCTTCTCCTGCCTCTCCTCCTCCTTCTCCACCTGTTCTCCTCCTTCTTCTTCACCTGCCTCTCATCCTCCTTCTTCACCTGCCTCTCCTCCTTTTTCAACTGCCTCTCCTCCATCTTCTTCACCTGCCTCTCCTCCTCCTTCTTCACCTGTCTCTCCTCCTCCTTTTTCAACTGCCTCTCCTCATCCTTCTTCACCTGTCTCTTCTCCTTCTTCTCCACCTGTCTCTCCTCCTTTTTCAACTGCCTCTAATCCTCCTTCTTCGCCTGCCTCTCCTCCTTCTTCTCCTGCCTCTCCTCCTCCTTCTCAACCTGCCTCTCCTCCTCCTTCTTCACCTGCCTCTTCTTCTCCTTTTCCACCTGTTTCTCCTCCTTTTTCACCTGCCTCTCCTCCATCTTCTTCACCTGCCTCTCCTCCTCCTTCTCCACCTGCCTCTCCTACTCCTTCTTCACCTGCCTCTTCTTCTCCTTTTCCACCTGTCTCTCCTCCTTTTTCACCTGCCTCTCCTCCATCTTCTTCACCTGCCTCTCCTCCTCCTTCTTCACCTGCCTCTCCTTCTCCTTTTCTATCTGCCTCTCCTCCTTCTCCACCTGCCTCTCCTCCTTTTTCATCTGCCTCTCCTCCTCCTTCTCCATCTGCCTTTCCTCCTTCTCCACCTGTCTTTCCTCCTTTTTCACCTGCCTCTCCTTCTCCTTCTCCATCTGCCTCTCCTCCTTCTCCACCTGTCTCTCCTCATTTTTCACCTGCCTCTCCATCTCCTTCTCCTTCTGCCTCTCCTCCTTCTCCATCTGCCTCTCCTCCTTCTCCATCTGCCTTTCCTCCTTCTCCACCTGCCTCTCCTCCTTCTCCATCTGTCTCTCCTCATTATTCACCTGCCTCTCCATCTCCTTCTCCTTCTGCCTCTCCTCCTTCTCCATCTGCCTTTCCTCCTTCTCCACCTGTCTCTCCTCCTTTTTCACCTGCCTCTCCTTCTCCTTCTCCATCTGCCTCTCCTCCTTCTCCACCTGTCTCTCCTCCTTCTCCACCTGTCTCTCCTCATTTTTCACCTGCCTCTCCTCTTCCTTCTCCACCTGTCTCTCCTCCTCCTTCTCCACCTGCCTCTCCTCCTCCTTCTTCACCTGCCTCTCCTCCTTCTCCACCTGCCTCTCCTCCTTTTTCATCTACCGCTCCTCCTCCTTCTCCATCTCCCTCTCCTCCTTCTCCACCTGTCTCTCATCCTTTTTCACCTGCCTCTCCTTCTCCTTCCCCATCACCTTTCCTCCTTCTCCACCTGTCTCTCCTCATTATTCACCTGCCTCTCCATCTCCTTCTCCTTCTGCCTCTCCTCCTTCTCCATCTGCCTCTCCTCCTTCTTCATCTGCCTTTCCTCCTTCTCCTTCTGCCTCTCCTCCTTCTCCACCTGCCTCTCCTCCTTCTCCATCTACCTTTCCTCCTTCTCCATCTGCCTGTCCTCCTTCTCCATCTGCCTCTCCTCCTACCTGGCAAAGTAACACATTGTTCATGCAAAGGAAACAAGATGTTTGATTTGAACTGTTTTTACCAACTTGATTTAAAAGCAGCTGAGAAAATCACTTCATTATGTTGACTCTCTAAAATAACTCCTGATGTCCTCTTTTTTTCTGCTCTCTGGTACTAGTTAGTACAAGCTCTTTGTGAGCCACAGCAGGGAGAGTCAATCACATTAGCAAGAAATGAAAGAGTAGAGCCAATCATATTTGTTGAAACAGTTGGAAAGTTGTTTCCAGTTGTTTCTGTGTAAACACTCAGGTATTTCATGTAATTCTGAGTTAAAATTAAACATTTTACTAATTTCTTCTCTTATATAAATATTAACCATACTGCTCAAGAAAGCATCCTCCTAAACAAAATTCAGTTTTCAAAAAGGAGAGTACAGTTATTCATTTCCAGCAGTTTTGCTGATTCATGATATGAAGAGGTGATTTTTTTACTTTCTGGAGGAAACAATCGCTTTTATACTTTATTGATGGAAATATGGTGGTTTTGTTAAATAATTTTTCTGTCCCGTTTATGATGAAGTTGTGTTTTCATATTTTCTGAATTAAGTTGTGTTTTTGACTAATGCCAGGCATAAAACCAGGGGTGCTGCTAGAGATTTTGGGCCCCATGAAAAGAAAATGAGTGCCCCCCCCCCCCTCAAAATTTTAATAGTGTAATACATCCAATTGGCAATTTTAATAATATTTTGACCATCAAAATAGCATTAAAAGAAATTAAATTAAAATAAATTAAACGAAAAACAACAAAGACATGCATGATTGGTTAATAGTTTATTCTCTCTAGGAGAGAGTGTGTGTGTGAATGGTTGTTTGTCTATCTGTGTTGGCCCTGTGACAGACTGGTGACCTGTCCAGGGTGTACCTGCCTCTCACCTGTTAAAATGCTGGGATAGGCTCCAGCTCACCCGCGACCCGTAATGGAATAAGCGGTCAAGATAATGAATGAATGAATAAACGAAAAACATGACAGGGTAGTTGGTAGGGGAAGCACTAAATATACAATGAAGTTAATTTAGATTCAGTTTTTTGCTGCAAGATGGATACTTTATATTTAAAAACCCATCTATCTTTTTATAAATACTTAATTATCTCATGATAATTACAAAACAAATTACAAATACAAAACTTAAATACAAAATAACCTCTTCCATGAAAATGAAATGCATTTATAATCTGTGGAGAAATAAATCAAATCTCAGCTAAAACACCATCAAAAACAAAATGGCCACTCATTTTTTATGATTTATGAGTGAGCTAGCTTATGTGGACAAAGTTTAGAAAAGACAACAAGCTGATGTTCCACAACTTTCCATCAGACGAACTAACTGACCACCTCACCTCTGAAAGAACTGGGTGACGTATTGTCCACCTCTCTGTTCTCTCTCCAGTCTCAGCTTTTTTCTTTTCTTTTTAAACTTCCCTATTTTCAGGGCATCCTGCCGTCTTCGCATCCACTCGCTGTCTCTGTTGTGCTGCTCCGCAGTTGAAGGAGCAGGTGGACTGAACCATTTAAGTGAAACATAGAGGGGGGTGAGTGTTCAGAGATGTTTCCAAAACAAAGACACTTAGTGATACCATTGCATTGTAACTAAAGTGTTTGTGTGATTGTAGGTTTATCATTGAGTATTAGATATTTTTGTTAGTGTTACAATTGCATTGAGGGCCATTCTGGGCCCCCTGTCAGTCATGGGCCCCGAGAATCCTTCCCTTTTACCCCCCCTTTTCGGCGCCCCAGCATAAAACTGTTTGGATTCTCCATTACAAATAACCTGATTTGTCTCCAAGCCGGTGTCCCGCCATCCTTCCACAGGCGTCATGTGACACCTTCACTCAGGTCAAAGGTTGCTGTTATTTAAAGGCACTTGATGAATTACAGGCACGAGGGCCTTAAACTATCAGTGACAGCAGCTGCTGAGCTCCGGTTTCCACGACGACGGGATCACAACATCCACATAACATCATGTACAGGGTTTCAGATCGTTTACACTGTTGCTGTAAGCCACGGCAGTGTTAATCCTAACCTCTGCAGCGCCCCCCACTGGATATAAATACATCTGTTTTACAACCTAAATCATCAAACTGCCATAAGATTTGATTTAGAAAAATTAAAATCTTTATTTTATATTTTCTTCCAGAGAAGAGGATTTTGTCATGATGACGCTGTGGACAGTTTCATTCCAGGGAAGTAAAATCAGACGTAACTGGCTGAGCTGTTTCAGAAGAGACTGAAAGTAAAAGTAGTGGAAGCAGGTAACTGCAGCCATTTACTGGCTCTCAGATATGTTACTATAGCAACAACAGATACTTCATTCTGACTGGCTGAAGCGTACTCACTTCTCTCAGATGGCCACAGCTTCTCCTGCAGGACCAGGGACACTGCCAGGGATTTTGGGCCCCATGAAAAGAAACTGAAATGAAATGCATTTATAAGCTGTGGAGACATAAATCAAATCTCAGCTAAAACACCATCAAAAACAAAATGGCCACTCATTTTTTATGATTTATTGTATTGTGAGCATTTTTATTGAACATTATCACTGAAACAGAGGCAACAAAAAACTAATAAATAAAAATAAATAAAATCAGAAGCAAATGGTAAAATAAATTAGGTAGGCTCAGAAACAAAACACCCCATGGTTTATTGTATTATATGAACTGAATGTAATACAGTCACAAGCAAACCACTGTGGAGATTTACAGCCAAACAATGGCTGGGAGCATCTTTAAAATTAAATAATCACATTTTAAAAGATAGAACTTTGTGTAATAACATATCAAGGAGTAGTAATGGTAAACTATTGCTGAGTCAAGCTCTTGCAATCTCATTCACCGTCACTGTCCTTGCTTAGCCTTTTTCACCAAGAGCCCAGCGTGGAGCTTTTTCCCTGGAAAATCACTTATCAAGTCCTGAAGTCCAGCTTTCTATTCTATCAGCTGTTCTGTTATATAGTATCTCCAATCATGTAATGTCATGTGTAATAGCATCACAATCCTTATTTCTGGTGGCCTCCCATTATTTTGTTTTACTTTAAGGTGCTTAATGATTTCACAAACAATGTCAAGAGAAACTGATCTGACTACCAATCCTCCATCGTCATGATGTCTAATTTATCTCCAGATCTGTAGACTCACAGGTGAAGCATTAGATTAGTAGGGAAACATATATGATGCTATATGGTTGTTGCTAGTTAATCTTCTGATAAATGTTTCCAAAACAAAGAAACTTAATGCATTCTAACTAAAACGTTTGTGTGATTGTAAGTTTATCATTGAGTATCAGATAATTTTGTTAGTACAAGTGCATTAAGGGCCCTTCTGGGCCCCTAGAATCTTTCTCCTTTACCCCCCCTTTTCGGCGCCCCAGTGCAGGACTGAACTTATTCAAAGACTGAAACATGTTAAAATATGTGATCTTTGTTTTGGTTGGTTACAAATTTGTGTTTAGTCATGATTATGATCCAACATGTGTAGAAAATGAGAATGTCAGGAAAATGCTAACGAGGTTCATTCTTGTCTCATAAGTTCTTTTCTTTCTTTCTTTTCTTTTTATCCATTTCTCGCTTCTCTTTGCAACATTCCCGAAAAAGGTGGGGCCGTTGATCCCTTCCAACTTAGTAATGTTTCCATTGTTTCCTTCAAAATTTTTTCTTTTAGAAACAGGTCAGGACTCCAGTCTAAAACCAGTCCAGTACCCATACCCTCCTCTTCCTCAGCTATGCTGCTGTAATGTAGCAGAATGTGGTTCTTCATCATCTTGTTGAAAACTAGACGTCCCTGAAAAAGATGAAGGCAGCAGATGATGCTATAAAATCTCAGAGAACTTTTCTGCTTTAATATTGCAAAATGTCATGCTCTGTGGTTTAGTTCTAAGTTCCTATGGGCTCATAGTGTCGTCTGGTTTCCTGTTTTATTTTGTAGTTCGTTCGCCTTGTGTATTGTATTCTGCTTCCTGTTTGTTAGTACACCTGGTTACTCGTTCTCTTCACCTTCCCCTCGTTAGTTATTTTCCATGTATATTTATACCCTTCTGGTACTCTTTGTCAGTTCAACCATCGTGCTTCCCAGATTTTTCCTGCACCTGTCTACCTCCTTCCTCGTCATCCTGCAATTGGACCTCACATCCCATTCACCATGAGACAGAACCCTAACCCGATCTGACCCTTTACCGTCAGAACCCTGACCAACCCCGTAACATCACAGAAAAACCTAATTCCATCAAAACCCTGACCTAACCCTGTACCATCACAGAACCCTGACCTAACCCCGTACCATCACAGAACCCTGACCTAACCCCGTACCATCAAAGAACCCTGACCTAACCCTGTACCATCATAGAACCCTGATTTTACGACGTACCATCACAGAACTCTGTTCTTACCCTGTACTAACACAGAACCCTGACCTAACCCTGTACCATCATAGAACCCTGACCTAACCCTGTACCATCACAGAACCCTGACCTAACCCTGTACCATCATAGAACCCTGATTTTACCCTGAACTAACACAGAACCCTGATCTTACCCTGTACCATCACAGAACCCTGACCTAACCCTGTACCATCATAGAACCCTGATTTTTACCACGTACCATCACAGAACACTGTTCTTACCCTGTACTAACACAGAACCCTGATCTTACCCTGTACATCACAGAACCCTGATCTTACCCTGTACTAACACAGAACCCTGATCTTACCGTGTACCATCACAGAACCCTGACCCAACCCTGTACCATCATAGAACCCTGATTTTACCACGTCCCATCACAGAACTCTGTTCTTACCCTGTACCATCACTGAACCCTGATCTTACCCTGTACTAACACAGAACCCTGATCTTACCCTGTACCATCACAGAACCCTGATCTTACCCTGTACTAACACAGAACCCTGATCTTACCCTGTACCATCACAGAACCCTGACCTAACCCTGTACCATCACAGAACCCTGATTTTACCACGTACCATCACAGAACTCTGTTCTTACCCTGTACCATCACAGAACCCTGATCTTACCCTGTACCATCACAGAACCCTGATCTAACCCTGTACCATCACAGAACCCTGATTTTACCATGTACCATCACAGAACTCTGTTCTTACCCTGTACCATCACAGAACCCTGATCTTACCCTGTACTAACACAGAACCCTGATCTTACCCTGTACCATCACAGACCCCTGATCTTACCCTGTACTAACACAGAACCCTAATCTTACCCTGTACATCACAGAACCCTGATCTTACCCTGTACTAACACAGAACCCTGATCTTACCGTGTACCATCACAGAACCCTGACCCAACCCTGTACCATCATAGAACCCTGATTTTACCACGTACCATCACAGAACTCTGTTCTTACCCTGTACCATCACAGAACCCTGATCTTACCCTGTACTAACACAGAACCCTGATCTTACCCTGTACCATCACAGAACCCTGATCTTACCCTGTACTAACACAGAACCCTGATCTTACCCTGTACCATCACAGAACCCTGATCTTACCCTGTACCATCACGGAACCCTGACCTAACCCTGTACCATCACAGAACCCTGATTTTACCACGTACCATCACAGAACTCTGTTCTTACCCTGTACCATCACAGAACCCTGATCTTACCCTGTACCATCACAGAACCCTGACCTAACCCTGTACCATCACAGAACCCTGATTTTACCATGTACCATCACAGAACTCTGTTCTTACCCTGTACCATCACAGAACCCTGATCTTACCCTGTACTAACACAGAACCCTGATCTTACCCTGTACTAACACAGAACCCTGATCTTACCCTGTACCATCACAGACCTCTGATCTTACCCTGTACCATCACAGGACCCTGACCTAACCCTGTACCATCATAGAACCCTGATCTTACCCTGTACCATCACAGAACCCTGATCTTACCCTGTACCATCACAGAACCCTGATCTTACCCTGTACCATCACAGAACCCTGACCTAACCCTGTACCATCATAGAACCCTGATTTTTACCACGTACCATCACAGAACTCTGTTCTTACCCTGTACTAACACAGAACCCTGATCTTACCCTGTACCATCACAGAACCCTGACCTAACCCTGTACCATCACAGAACCCTGATTTTTACCACGTACCATCACAGAACTCTGTTCTTACCCTGTACTAAGACAGAACCCTGATCTTACCCTGTACCATCACAGAACCCTGACCTAACCCTGTACCATCACAGAACCCTGATTTTACCACGTACCATCACAGAACTCTGTTCTTACCCTGTACCATCACAGAACCCTGATCTTACCCTGTACTAAGACAGAACCCTGATCTTACCCTGTACCATCACAGAACCCTGATCTTACCCTGTACTAACACAGAACCCTGACCTTACCCTGTACCATCACAGAACCCTGATCTTACCCTGTACTAACACAGAACCCTGATCTTACCCTGTACCATCACAGAACCCTGATCTTACCCTGTACTAACACAGAACCCTGATCTTACCGTGTACCATCACAGAACCCTGACCTAGCCCTGTACCATCATAGAACCCTGATTTTACCACGTACCATCACAGAACTCTGTTCTTACCCTGTACTAAGACAGAACCTTGATCTTACCCTGTACCATCACAGAACCCTGATCTTACCCTGTACTAACACAGAACCCTGATCTTACCCTGTACCATCACAGAACCCTGATCTTACCCTGTACTAACACAGAACCCTGATCTTACCCTGTACCATCACAGAACCCTGATCTTACCCTGTACTAACACAGAACCCTGATCTTACCCTGTACATCACAGAACCCTGATCTTATCCTGTACTAACACAGAACCCTGATCTTACCGTGTACCATCACAGAACTCTGTTCTTACCCTGTACCATCACAGAACCCTGATCTTACCCTGTACTAACACAGAACCCTGATCTTACCCTGTACCATCACAGAACCCTGATTTTACCATGTACCATCACAGAACTCTGTTCTTACCCTGTACCATCACAGAACCCTGATCTTACCCTGTACTAACACAGAACCCTGATCTTACCCTGTACTAACACAGAACCCTGATTTTACCCTGTACTAACACAGAACCCTGATCTTACCCTGTACCATCACAGAACCCTGATCTTACCCTGTACCATCACAGAACCCTGACCTAACCCTGTACCATCATAGAACCCTGATTTTTACCACGTACCATCACAGAACTCTGTTCTTACCCTGTACTAACACAGAACCCTGATCTTACCCTGTACCATCACAGAACCCTGACCTAACCCTGTACCATCACAGAACCCTGATTTTTACCACGTACCATCACAGAACTCTGTTCTTACCCTGTACTAAGACAGAACCCTGATCTTACCCTGTACCATCACAGAACCCTGACCTAACCCTGTACCATCACAGAACCCTGATTTTACCACGTACCATCACAGAACTCTGTTCTTACCCTGTACCATCACAGAACCCTGATCTTACCCTGTACTAAGACAGAACCCTGATCTTACCCTGTACCATCACAGAACCCTGATCTTACCCTGTACTAACACAGAACCCTGATCTTACCCTGTACCATCACAGAACCCTGATCTTACCCTGTACTAACACAGAACCCTGATCTTACCGTGTACCATCACAGAACCCTGACCTAGCCCTGTACCATCATAGAACCCTGATTTTACCACGTACCATCACAGAACTCTGTTCTTACCCTGTACTAACACAGAACCTTTATCTTACCCTGTACCATCACAGAACCCTGATCTTACCCTGTACTAACACAGAACCCTGATATTACCCTGTACCATCACAGAACTCTGATTGAATCCCATACCATCAGAACTCTTTTTGCCCTTGGCTTTATTTCTTCCAACATAGATCTGGACTGACTGGTCTGAGAATGTAACTTTAGATTGTAGAGCTTGATGAAGGTTTCCACAATGATCCTTGTCCATGCGGTTCTACCAGCCTTTGATGAAGGACGGTGCTTTATGCAGGTCTCTCTAAGGGATAGGAGATCTGGATCGAACTGAAACATTTCCTGCATATTTTTCAGGGATATGTCCAGTTGACTGAGGAAGTAGAAATATGGAACTTCTTTCATCTTTCTATGAGGAACTTTGTTTTAAACTGTTTATTGATTCTCTGAAACATCTTTGAACCTCAGAGCATTTCATAAATGCTGCTTTTGGTCCCAGTTGTCATTTCAATTAGCTTCTCCATCATTGTTATTCTAATAAGTAAAAATGGTCAACTTTCTCTCACCTCTCCTAACCATAATTCCTCCCATCTGAATTATTTTTAGAGTATCTTTCTGAACTTAAATGTAAAAAATAATGTCTTTGAATAAAATGAGGCTTCAGAAAGAAATGTTAAAATATTTTGTGTTTAAATTGCCTACAGTAAACTCTACTTCATGATGGCTGGGTTTTATTGTTTGGATCATCAACAAAATCAGGTTTAACCAGTAGGAACTTTATATGCACTGTTAAATATACAGAGTTGAGTTCATAATATTTGATCTGTGTCCAAAATGCGGGGAGTTTGCATGTTCTCCCCATGTATGCATGGGTTCTCTACAGGTTTTTTGGCTTCCTCACACCATCCAAAGACATGCATGTTAGGTTAATGAGTTACTCTAAATTCTCTCTAGGAGTGAGTATGAGTGTGAATGGTTGTTTGTGTTGGCCCTGCAATGGACTGGTGTCCTGTCCAGATGTACCTGCCTACCTGTTGCTGGGTTTGTCATGGTTTCTGGGTTTTGGTGTGTGTTTGATCATGGTTTAGGATTTTGGTTTTTGTCATGTTTAGTTCGGTCTTGCCCTTGGTTTATAGTTCTTGGGTTTTATCATGTTCAGTTTCTGTTATGTTCATGCTTTAGGTTTTCAGTTCTGTCATGTTTGGTTTTCCCTCTTGTGTTCCTGTGGTTCCTGTTTCTGGCTCATTAGTTCACCTGGTCTAATTACTCATTCACTTCACCTGTTCCTTGTCACTCCTCCTGTGGATATATACCCCATGGTTTTCAGTTTGCTCTTGTCAGATCCTTACATGTGGTTCATTCCCCTGTTGTGTGTGGTTCCCTGTCCTGTGTTTTGAGAATAAAACCTTGTCACCAGCACAGTTCTGCCTCCTGCCTTGACTGCCTGCATTTGGGTCCTCACCTCCGCCCGCTATACGTGACAGGGTTTGGCTCCAGCTTCCCTGTGACCTTGAATTGGATGAAGAGGACCAAAAGGTTGCATACTTGCTGTGTCTGATATAGAAAGGAGAGGATAAACACGTGACCATGACATGTTCCGTTACCTGTTCCATAGGAAAGTAATTACTTCTGTTGTGGCTGGATGCTGTATAGAGAAAATAAAATTAAATAAATATAGTTTGACCTTCTTGGGAGGATGGGGGTTACTGTTGAGGGGGTGGGGCACCCCTCTTAATATAATGGTAGGAGAAACACTGTAATAACTCCAAAATCTGTGTTGGTGTGATTATCTTTAGCCAAAAATCTAAATTTGAACAGTTTCTGTGAAACACGTCACATGAAATAAAAGTGATTGTGGCAACAAGGCAGAGATCAGTTTTAATAGTTGTTTACTAATTATATCTGGCCAAAGAAAATCAGATTTTCCTAATTTATATCTGTAAAAAACACTCCAGCAGTCTGTTCCATATTGATTACTGCCTGACATCCACGTGCCTTCTCTTCCTGGAGAACGGTCTATTTTTAGCAGTTACTACATGAAAAATGTGCAGCCGTGCTAAAAGATGGCAACTGATAATACCTGGTAGAATGTGGAGTGAAATGAAGCTCGACAAAATGCAGAGACCGGAGTATTTTACAAAGTACATGCAGAGCATAGCTGGTTCCACCGCTGCTGTTTACCGTTCAGTTCACCAGCTGCAAAGTTGTCCTGGTTCAACTCAATGTGTCTGTCTCGGAAGTGTTTCTACGCTGTTCCCCACAACTGTCTTGACATCAAGTGGGCCTTGAGGAAAACTCTGACAGGATGAAAGGTCTGGGGTGTTTCTGCTTGTTTCAGCCTCCAACAACAAACATCACAGATTTGTTTTCTTAAAAACAACTGCTGTTAAGAAATGCAAAAAGATGCTATATGACCTAATGGAAAGTAAGACAACTGCAACACACACACACACACACACACACACACACACACACACACACACACACACACACACACACACACACACACACACACACACGCACGCACAAATCATCATACATCAATATTTTTTCAGCTTTTTTTTCTTGTTCATCTACCTATACAAGACTCCAGTCATCGGTGGCCAGAGATTAGCAACAAAATTGATTTCATAGCATTATTATTTTTACGTCATGTCAGATACTTTCTCTGGGCCAAAAAGGTACATGGACTGAAAAACTACTATAAAATGATCAAACATCACTATTTTTTCTGTTTTGTGCTTATAATAAGAGCTTCAGACCTGCTCAAAACTAACATTCAAAATTTAAAAAACTGATTTTTTTTCTACATAATATCAGGTGGAATAGGTTGTTGGTCGTGATTAGAGTTTTGGATATGATTAACAATGATATATGATTATGTAGTATTAGATACCCCCTCTGGTGACCTTCGTGGCCAAAAATGTCCAACTGACTTCCATCAAAACTACATATTTTAATTTCACATACATTCCAGTTTTAAAATAATTCATTCTTCAACATCAGAATTAAATCGGAAGTGACATAGTGATCTTTTATACTTTTACTGGATTCCACTAGATTCAACTGTTTTCCCATTGAAGGCAGATACAGGAAATCCTGATATTTCTGCCAATGATATAATGGAGCTGTGAGACCACCAGAGGATGCTAATGGCGAGTGTGTGAAATAGTTTCTAGTTATGATAATTTTAAATAGATGTTGCTCAGAAAATTATTTCATACTAAACAAGTAAAAGTAACCATGCAGGAATCCAGTAAAAATGTGAAATATTAAATAAATAATATTAAATAATATATTTTTTCTTCGAAATGAAATGTTGACATTAGAGAATGTAAAAATCTATGCCACTGGCCATAACACACCAAATGATCACCATATAGAGGAAAAAAAGGTGAGAAAAATGGACAAAAAATTGGCACAAGGGTTAAGATTCAGGAAAAGACAAAAAGACTGAATAGATCCAAAATAACCACAAAAAAGAGATGGATAATCATCCCCTAAAAGTTGCCTTTAGCTCTGTTAAATGTTACACAACACGTGGAGGAGCAGTCTCCATCTAAAATATTCCTTTATGCCTCACGTGAATCTCATTATTGTAAAGTTACTGAATATTTCATTCTAATGAAGAGTACTAATCCATCAGGGTAGCCTCAGCTGCAGGTGTGATTGGAGATGAGATGCCTGATACGCTTGCTAACTTTATTTTCATCTTGTGTTTGGGGGAATCGTCTCTGGGTTACACTCCCAGGTTTTCACGGCTCAACACAAGTGAGTCAGTCTAAGGATGAATATTTTATCTGAGTGGATGATGTGAATAATTCAGAGCTATAGATCATCAGTGTTAGTTTGAGAAATCCAGTGTAGGAATTACTCATTTAAAAGGAGGATTTTTTTTCAACAGACTTTAGATCTTATCTGACAGTGAAAGTAGAAAACAGAGTGATTTTAAGCCTGCAGAGCAACTTTTATCCATTCGTTCAATGTTGGGAAGAGATGAGGATATTCTCCATGTAGGGATTGGATGTCAAACAAACTTAACCAGTCATGACAAGAGTTCAGATCAGAAGGCTGTGAGCAGAAAAGATCATGTGCAGGTTATAGAAATCCTTTTTTTCTCTGGTCGGGGATTTCACATCTTGGGCCAAAAATGTTCCCTTTTGTTTCCCTTCCCTTGCTTTTCAGTACTTCTTCCTTAAAACAAAATGATAAGATGAGGGTAGGGATGAAAACAGGAAATTAGATACCCCTACATTACTGTTGTACTTTAAGTTGTCGGCTCGACGGAGGCGGGCGTTTTATCCTTCTCTCCCTCCCCACACTGTGTCCTGCTACTTTTCCTGTCACCTCTGAGCCTCTCTCTGCATTACTCTTCTGAATTTAGAACCATGGATCTGATCAGCTGGTCTCTCAATGCAATTGACCAAATTTTTTCGAACTGCAAAACGGGCGTAGAGGAGCCCGCTTGTCCTGGCAGAACGTTCACAGCTGGATACGTGATGGTCTCTTGGGGAGGTGTGGAAAGTCATGTGTCTGTTGCTTCTTTCTGCCAAGGACGTAGAGGACATCTACACATTTGGAGTCATAATAACTGGGTTTCTGCTGTTTGGAGTGGGCGGTTTCCTGGCATATCGCAAAATTCAGGCACTGTTGGCGGCCACTGGCAAGCTGCCGGACTTTTGTGCTGGTGTACTGTGGCGAGCTGTGAACAATCAGACTTTGGCGTTGCAAGAGCTTAACTTTAAACAGGAGGCCATCCCAGCTCAGAATGGCAAGCTGGCTGCGGTTCTAGAGCTCTTACGCGAGGTGGACACCAACTTGGAGAAGTTGTTGGCTCGGTGGCTGGGTGGAAACTAATCCAGATTCGGATGATTCGGTAGCCAGCGAGACCTCTGAGAGACTTAAGGCAGACAAAACATGCTCTAGCCTGAACCAAAACAAATGCTGTTATCTTAATCTGGCTCCCTGAACTGGCCTTGGATGGCTGGTTATCAAGTTCCCCTGCAATGTTATGCAGACTCATGCTCTGCCCCCCGCCCCCCAACCCTCCCACCCTGTTGTCTACTCTTGGATGGGTTTGTACTGGAAAAAAAAAATGTTGCACCTGTTGCAATAAAGTTTCATTCATTCATTCATTCATTCATCCATTCATTCACTCATTCAACAAGTTTCTATGACAACCAATTGGCAACAAACTGATGACAACAAAGATGGCATCTACAGGTGTTCAGTTCTGTTATCATTTAAACTGCCTGGGCTGTGGTCATATTACTGTGTATGATTTCAATAAGCCAATAAATAAATAAATAAATAAATAATGAGACTTTATGTTATGTTATAATAGACACTATCAGGACTAATGTTAGAGACATTAGCAAACTAGGTAACTAACTAGGCAGGTAAGTTTTAGTTTGAATCACAAATGAACAATAAAAAAAGCTGCAATGACATGCATTTAGTTACTATATATATTAAATTATATATTTACTAACGACATGAATCCAAGGGCTGTGAACATTAACGCGTTTATCCGCATTAACCCAACGATTAATTAACGGTGTTAATTTTTTTTAATCTAATTTTTTTGTTTTGCTCAATGGTTTTGATGACAGAAACATGGCCATGTCTCTCATCCCTGATGCAGCGGTGTGTCTGATATAATCAGGAGAAAGCAGGTTTATTAAAATGAAGAGACGTTTTCTGTCAGGAATTTAAAAAAGAAGAAGAAGAACCGATGTTTCTCTTTGTCTGTCCTGTCTGTCTGCCTGTAAAATGTGAAGCCTATGTGGAAGAGGAAAACATTGCAGTTCCCTCCTCATCCACTAGGGGCTCCAAAACAGAGCAAATCCCCACAGACTCCCATGTTAAAAAGACCAACTTCACAGCAGAAATAAAAATGTTTAAATCCTGGTACAAAAATCCATTCAAGGATTAGTAGGTGAAGTTTACCTTCATGACAACTGTGAGGGGGGTGAATTTGTTTTATAACTCATCCATTTGGATGTTATTTAATCTTGAAATTCAGCATAATTAGGGGTGTGTCCTTTTGATTGGCAGGTATCAAATATCCGCGGAAAGGTGGGAGAGTGCAGCACAACCACGGTTTTTAGCCAGCTAACAGCATTAGCGACAGACAGTTCGGAGTGGTTGTCAATCATCCACCCCCACCTTCACAGTCCCTTTCTCAGCTCTACCTCTTTGCCCATTTTTGGATTTTCCAGGATTAATGACACGCGTGACGCTACCAAGATGGCGATGGTGAGAATGTCCAGAGAACTTCACTTTTGCTCTTCAGAAACCTACATGTGACATCACGGAGGCTCTGTCCATCTTTTATATACAGTCTATGGTCAAAACCCATGCAGATGGCAGAACAACATGATTTTTTAATTCAGTTCAATTCAAAACCTTTATTGTCATTACACATAGAAGTGTAACGAGATTGCTCGGCACTCCAAATACATAAAAACATAAATACCCATACAAAGCAGAGACAAAAGACATATCATAACTTATACATTAAAATATATAAAAATCTATTAAATCTATAAAGTCAATAATAAATAAATAAATAAATAAATAAGTAACATATTCTAATAAGGTGCCAGGGGTCAGAAATAAAATTGGTCAGATTTTCTTTAGGAGGCTGATGGCAAAAGGGAAAAAACTGCCTCTGAACCGAGATGTCCATGTTCTGGCAGCTCTGTAGCGCCTGACAGAGGGCAACAGTTCAAAGTGATGGTGGCCAGGGTGGGAGGAGTCCCTAACAATGTTCAGAGCTCTGCTGAGGTAGCGTGATGTAACAAGGTTATCAAAGGGAGGTAGGGGACAGCCAATGATCTTTTCTGCTGACTTAATGACTCTCAGAAGCACCTTTTTGTAGCTGTGCAGCCTGCGAACCAGACTGTGATGCAATAAGTCAGAAGGCTCTCGATCGTTGCCCTGTAGAACGCCACCTGCAGGTTCCGCTACACGCTGTTTCTTTTGAGCAGCCGGAGAAAATAGAGCCTTTGCTGTGCTCTTTTGGTGATGGCAGAGGTGTTAGGTGATCAGGAGAGGTCCTTGCATATATGGACTCCAAGGAGTTTGTAGGACTGCACTCTTTCCACATCCACACCGTTGATGCAGAGCGGCAGAGGTGGTGCATCGCAATTCTTCCTAAAATCCAATTTCATTTCCTTTGTTTTGGAGGTGTTAAGGGTCAGATTTTTTGCCAAACACCACTATGACAGACTCACAATCTCATCCCTGTATGCTGTCTCATCTCCTCCAGAGATGAGCCCTATGACGGTTGTGTCATCTGCAAATT
Organism: Melanotaenia boesemani; assembly: GCF_017639745.1. NCBI lineage: Eukaryota > Metazoa > Chordata > Actinopteri > Atheriniformes > Melanotaeniidae > Melanotaenia > Melanotaenia boesemani. Next base: position 3,610,870 of record NC_055704.1, read on the forward strand.
TAATGATGTGATTGCATGAGTGTGCTGGAAAACAGTCATAGGTGTAAAGTGAATAAAAGAGAGCAAAGAGGACTTTAGACGGGAAACGGCTCCCAAAAGACAATGCAAAAAATTTTATTTATTTATTTATTTCTTAATAAATACCGTTTTAATTTAGGCAAGACAACAAAGGTAGGACATGTTTTCTGATTTTTACAAACGTACTACATAAATCGGGTCTTCTTCTGTCTCTGGTTTGGTGAATCTTGGTCATAGCGAGATGAAACTTCCAGCTGTGGAATCTGTGAGATGTGAGCTTTCAATAGAGGAGTCGTTTGTTCGTGTTCATGTGGTCGGGTGGAACCATAACTTGTGTTTACATATGTTTTTAGATTTTGTGTACCTGGTTTTTAATTATTGTTGTCTTTACTGTGTTTGTTGGTGATAGAAAGGGTTTTACTGAGCTGTTAGCTGAGATTCTGGACTTTCTGTGGATACCACACATGTTTACAGTTACATCTACACATCTGGCACTACAAAGGAAACAACACGTTAACCCCTTAACTCCCGGTAGCGGAGGCTGCAGGTGCAGTCAAGCTAAAGACGAAAGGTTAGAGAATTTATAGGCCAGAAATCTGGATAATGAAGCAGTGAAGGTGCATGGATGGAAGTAATTGTGCATATTGTGAATATTTCTCTCTCCTCACCATCTAGAAGCTGTGAGATTCTTATCCTGCTTTCTGTCTGTTCACCTGATGCTGATATTCATCACATATTGTTAATTCTGTGTTTAGAAGGAAGCAGCTTCACAGCTTTAAATTCATCCTGCTGACTTTTTACCTTTTAGTTAGTAAATCCTGAACATTTCATCCTTCTTTGTCATAAATATTGGATTTTATAAATTTATATGAAGAAATATTTTAACTGTTGCTGTTTAAAGAGAAAACTGCTGCTAAACCTGTTTATGTGTTTAGTGCAGGGGTCTGCAGCCTTTCCAATCCAAAGAGCCATTTTTCCCTCCCATCACACCAGTTTTAAAATCTTTACACTGGTTTCCAGTCAGTCACAGTATAGATTTTAAAACCCTTCTGATTTTTCACAAATCCCAGAATAATTTAGGCCCAGAATACATCTGTGATATTTTCAGAGAATAAACCTAATAAACCTAGCAGAGCTCTTAGATCCAAAGACTCTGGTCAACTAGTCCAGACCAGAGTCCAGACCAGAGTCCAGACTAAACATGGAGAAGCAACATTTAGCTGTTATGCTGCAAACAAATGGAACAAACTGCCAGTGGAGATTAAACTTTCACCAAATGTAGACATTTTTAAAACCTGGTTAAAAACATTTCTTTTCTCATGCGTCTATGCATGAAATCTGCATGTTAGCTTTTTAACTTATCTTGCTTTTAATCATTTTAATGTAATTTATGATTTTATTGTTATGTGTTGCTGCCTTTGACTATTTCTTAATATCTGTAATGCTTTTGTTTTATGTAAAGCACTTTGAATTGTCCTGTACATGAAATGTGCTGTACAATTTAACAGCCTTCTATTCTAAACATACACAACCTGCTGTCCAACATTGTAAACAAAAACGAATTTAAGCCTCTCGAATTCAGCTTTTCAAGATTTTGAGTATGACTGTGTGTGTGGAGGGCTCTGTGTGTGTGTAACTGACAGTGTGTCTGTGACGCACGTTAGAATAGAATAGAATGCCTTTTATTGTCATTATACAAATATACAATGAGATTAAGCCATCCCCAATGTCAGTGCAAAGAGAGCAGTATAGAAGATAAATAAATAAATAAAAGATCTGAGGTATAAAATATTTACAGAAATAAACAGATGTGCACACTCGAGTTATTTGCAGATATAAGTATGAATTGTATATACCTGTATACTATATATGTGTATAGTGTTCGAATATGTCACATGACACAATGTATTGCACATGTTGTTAGTGTCCAGAGTATTTCACATTTGAAGTCCTACAGGAGTTTAGGGCAGTTATTGCTTTTGGAAAGAAACTGTTTTTGAGTCTGTTTGTTTTTGTCCTGATGCACCTGTAGCGCCTCCCAGAGGGCAGCAGGGCAAACAGATCAGAGCCAGGGTGGGAGCTGTCATTTATGATGTTTCTGGCTCTGCTGAGGCAGCGGGAGGTGTAAATGTCCATCAGGGAGGGGAGAGGACAGCCGATGATCTTCTGTGCTGTCTTTACAACTCTCTGTAGCCTCTCCCTGTCTGCTACAGTGCAGCTGCCGTACCATACTGTGATGCAGTATGTCAGCAGGCTCTCGATGGATGAGCGGTAGAAGGTCAGCAGCAGGTTGAAGTTTAGTTTGTGCTTCCTGAGGACTCTCAGGAAGTGTAGCCGCTGCTGAGCCTTCTTAGTGATTGACGTGATATTCTCTGACCAGGAGATGTCGGCCGAGATGATGACGCCAAGAAACCTGATGGTGTGGACCCTCTCCACACACTCGCCGTTTATGTAGAGGGGGGCTGGGTCTGTGCTGAACCTCCTGAAGTCGATGATAATCTCCCTGCTTTTCTTGGTGTTGAGAGCGAGGTTGTTCTCAGAACACCAAGCAGCCAGCTTCAGGATCTCCTCCCTGTAGGCAGCCTCATCACCCCCGGAGATGAGTCCAACCACTGTAGTGTCGTCAGCGAACTTGACGATGAGGTTGTTATTGTAGGCCGGCCTGCAGTCGTGGACGTTCCTACCCATGCTGCTCGGCATGGATGAAGCTTCTCTTTCCGGGTAGGGGGACAGAGAGGCTACCTGGTCCAGGTACTCCTGGTTACTCTTCTCGTGCAGTTTTTCAAATGGATTTTCAGATTCGTGGTTTTTCCTTCCACATATTGTACCACCTGCTTCTTCTACAAGCCACTTTTATCTTTGACATGGTCATAATGAAAGAAATCCCAAATAGGACTCTGCCGCTTTCTCCTAACTTTCTCCGTAGCATCATGCTAGCCGGCGCGGGCGGACACGCTGTTGACACATGACGTCACAGACCTTCAGGTGCCGTATGACGCAGACACCTGGTGTAAATCCGGCAGAGCAAAGTAAATAGATTTCATATCAACCCTGACGGCTTATGTATGAAATAAATTTGCAAAAAACTAAAACGAAGAACATTTTTGCTTCATTTTAGATAGTTTTAGTTCGTTTTTTAAACACACAATACGGTTTCAGTTAGTTTTTATTTTTTTTAAAACTCTCGCTTTAATTTTTATTTCAGTTAACGAGAATGTTTTTTTAATTCTAGTTTTCGTTTTTTCGTTAGTTTTCGTTAACGATAATAACCTTGTTTGGTTCACCACTGTACCAAGGTACCTACAGCTTCTCTCATCAAGATGATGTCAAATTCGGCTTTTTAATCTGACACGAGTAATAACTTTGTTGTTTATGATTTCATACAAAAGAAAAATAAAATGCATTAATTCCATAGATTATTCCTACAGCTGTAATTCATTCATTCATTCATTCATTCATTCATTCATTCATTCATTCATTCATTCATTCATTTCTTATTCCTTTTATTCCAGTACCCCAATGGGTCACCAATTTATTGAGTTGGGAAATTAATTAACTTATTGTAATTGTGATAATCATAAAATCATGATTCTTTCTTTAACGCCCCCTCTCCAAATAAACATCTATTGTAAGCGCAACTAAACACTTCCAGGATCTGCTGTGGGACACTTTTATGTCCCTTCCAATGTCAAATCACAGCCTAAACCTTAGTTTCTTTCTTTTTTTTTGGGGGGGGGGGGTCTTTAATAAAAACAACATGTGTGATAAAACTGACCACTATGTATGTTTTCTTTCAGTGGAAGAAAGATGAATCCAGTGCAACACCCGGGCTGCCACCACCTGCTGACGGTGAAACACAACAAACCTGGATGAAAACTTTCATAGTAAAAAAATGAGAAGCCTTTCCATGACACGAGGTCAGGACTGATGTTTGCACAGAGCGAAGCCACAGAAAAGACTGAGGTACGAGACAAACGTTACTTGAATCACCTGCTACACGTCTGCGGACTCCTGCATATGAGTTGATGTTATTTGGGAAGTTGCTCCTGTTTCTTTCCTGTCTGTACGTTGCATATCATATTCAAACCAAATCATATTACTGCATGCTGGGAAAGTAGAGCATGTACACAGAAGAAAGCAACCCTCTGAATATGGGAACAACTACACCAACAGCTCATAGATAGTAGGAAATAATTCTGTTTGACAGATGAACTTAGTCATTAAATCTCTATTTTTTAAAATATACTGTATATGTTTTATATGGAGAGGACACAGTTATTCTAATGAGTTATTTTGTAGATTTTTAACATTTTTGCTAATGTGTTTGGATTAATTTTTGTTAATTTTTGCCTTGACAAAAACAAAGCAGCTTTGATAAAGATGTCTGCCCCAGTGAGAGGTATGTTGGTGCAGGAAACATGGGGAAGAAAAAGATAATAAAATGCATCAATCTCAGACATTCGACATCAGATTTTCTGAATGTTTTTGGCTCTGTTTGGGTTTCTGATCAGAATGCTATATATCTGTTATATCAATAACATCTACCTCAGTGTCCGCTCATTACCGACAGAAACTTTTACAGCCGAGAGACAGACGCTGCGTTATCTCAACACATCATCATCCTCCCTTTACATCAACCCAAACACTCTATAAACTGCCATTTAATACCTTAGAGAAGCCAGTAAATACCATAACCAGGCGATGGAAAGGCATCACCAACATGTGAGGTAGAGTTAAATATATATTTGTGGAGCCAGTGTTGACATTTTAAGTATCAGATGTCACCCAGCCTGAATTAAACAGCCTTTTTTGTGCATTTGTCAATTTATTTGTGGAATTTGACATGCATGTGATTGAATGTGCCTGTTTTTGCATTAATTCTTAATTAATTCTAATTAACTCCAACCTTTTTAGAATTGGAGTTGTTTTTTTCTACTATATTTATGATATTAATGAGTCAATCATTTTATATTCTTTATTGAGTTTCTGCTGTAGAAAAGCTGTTTTTCTTCCACCACAATCTTCCAGGTACAGAAATTTCACCCCCCCTCATTTCCACCAGGTGTGTGTTTATGGCTGCACCACAGCCTCTGCTGCTGTTTTGCAGCTGTTTTAGACAATGGTTTGGTTCCCACCGGTGAGCCGCAGCATCCCAGAAGCACCTTGTTGCAGCTGTGCGCTAAACTTATGCATCAAGTCTATTTTTGACAGAGCATGTGTCCAGAACGTGTCAAACTCAGCAGTTCAGGTAGGGGCAGACAGGAAATCCGACATGGTAGCAGTGTAAAAACTTCCAGGGTTTTTCAAAATAAAAGCCCCCGTTCAGATTTGCACTTCTGAAACATGTAAACATTTCGTGTTTAACCAATCGGGGTGTCAGTTTTTCTTTTTTTATTTTCATCATGGACGATGAGACGTTTATCCTGGAAGTGGAGAATCACAAGATTCTCTTGTGATTTTGTGATCTTGCGGATCCAGCTAGGCAGCCTGCACTTGCAGACGCTCAGCACCTGACATGCTCCCAGTTTGGACTGACGCACCACGGAAATCGGAACAAAACCACGCAGCTGGAATGCAGCTAACACACACCCGGTGGAAATTAGGCGTCACACGTCTGCATGTCCTAAATCTGAAACAGGAAGTAAAGCTGATGTATTTATATCAGAGAAGGCTGTAATTGGCCAAAGTTGCATTAAAGTTGCTGTGATTGGGAAAATTAAAAAGACGTGCAGGATTCCGGCAGATTGGCTGAATTTATGAGAATTTAAGAGATGCGGTCAAATCATGATTTTCTAGAGTGATGGAAATATTTAAAAGTAAATTAGGCAACCTTCACTATAACTGGTCATTCTTCCGGATAAAATGTAAAATTGGATAGAAACTTGAAATATTGTAGTTTATAGTTCTATTTATACTCAGAGAAACTTGAAATATGAAGACAATAAAAATGCAAAATAAATGATTTCATAGGTATTTTACTAACATTACCCAGTTTTCTGCAGTTCTGGTTGGAAAATTATTCCCACTTATTGACTGAATAATCCTTTGCTTATTAATCATACACAGTGGAAAAAGGCAGCCATTGATCTGCATTTTTAAACATTCTGTTAAATCTTCTTGTGTGTTTGGACTGAAACCCAGCTTATCAGAGGTGTAAATGTGAGTCTATTATCAAACAGGTGATCACAAGCAGCTGATCTCTAGATTTTTGCTAACAGTAAAAAGAGGAAGTGTATGAACATGATTGTGTTTATACGTAGAGAGTCCCAATCTGTTTTAAAGTTACCATCAGTGCTAATAAATGCACTGCTTCAGTTTTAGATATATTTGCCAACCAATGGTCAGATCAATGCTCTCACTCTTGTGTTGTGAAATTTTAACATGCAGCTAACCTGCATGACTACAACATATAGATCCGGATCAGCCTGACATATTTGTGCAGACTCTGACGTCAGATAAGAAATGAATTAGCATCTTTTGGTGTTTCTCTCCACAAAACAGCAGCATTTACCCCCATTACAAGAAGCCTGATATATGAAGCAACATTTCATAAAATCTGCTTTAAATTCACTTTACAACTGGATGAAAACACAACTACACACAGGCTCAGTTCCTGAAGCAGATTTGAGAATCCCTGTTAAGGATTCTAACTGTCGCAGGAGTTGGTGCTCATCTGTTACTCGGGAGGGTTATTTAGCATATTTTTATGGGATAAAATAGTTAGTGGCAGCAAGTTTTACCACACACAAACTACACCCAGTTTTCTGGTCTCTGGCTTGTAATTAGAACTTTTTGGACTCATTGATAATTCAGAGCAGGTAAATGTAGAAATGTTCCTTTACTACAACATAGTTTCGACTCCTAAGCTGCTTGTTGGGTCAACCAGAGCTGCAGGAAACTACGCTCTGTTTGTTTTTATGTAAAACATGATGGTGCAGTCATGCTTCAACACTCCTGGTGATGTGCCGTCATACTAGCCGTCAAGCGTCTTTATACAGGTGCAGGTTTAGGACCCTGACTCTGAGGAAGATGACAAAAATGTTTCTTAAAACTCTGGACTGTAGCTCATGGCGGTGATGCATCCACTCTGCAGTTTTATCTTGTTGGAATTCTGCTTTGCTTAAGCATAAAAAACAGCCGAGGGAGATTTCTGTTTGACTGAGGCACTGATGAGCTGTGACTGATGGTTAATGTGCTCTGCATACTGTATGTGCAATAATAACAACATTTTCCCTGCGAGTGCAGCAGCGTCCCGATGACTAAAGACTACAGTCACTCCGGTCAGACTTCCACATGTTAATCGTTGTTGATGTTCACCAAATCTAACAGCCACCGTTCCGTTTTCATGCTTCATTATTAGCTGCAGATTTCAGTTAAAGGTCCACAACCAATCACTGTCATGCACAAAGATGAAAAAGCAATAGAGATTCCATTCATAACTTTAGTGTGAAAGAAAAAGCATTATGGATTTCTTCTGTTTTGGATTTCTTATTAATGCCATGTTTTTTTGACCATCATCGGCTGTTTTCTATTTTTGATCAAATAAATCTTTAATTCTGATCAATCTCACGACAGCAAATGCAGTGTGTTTTTTCATTTTTTGTGGGTGTTTATGGGTCATAAACATCTTTACATGAGAGTGAGATTGGGTTTAAACTGAAGAGTTTTCTGTCTGAATTACCTTCAACTGCCCGGTGACACTTTACTGGCCTCTTGAAGGGGCCAGGCTTTAAACTCCACCTAAAACCAGTAAGAAAAGTGTCTTTGAGAGCAGTTGGGACTAAAAGTATAAGAAAAATACACAAATTAATAGAAAAAAATGAATAAAAGAAAAACTCTCTATAGCCTTTTGGATAAAGTCTTGTTTTCTGGGGTGAGGAATGATTTCATTATGTTAAAGAAGCCCAACTAAAGAAGCTCATTTCAGCCAAGATGATTTTAAACACTTTAGGCTCAAAGGTCAAAATCTGGAAATCCAAAATCCATGGCTCAATATTTTCACTGACTTATAACCACTATAATTCCCCCCTTTACATCATATTGGCAGAAATGGACTTCCATGACAAGATTTTCTTTATTATCGTCATATAAACTGTCAAATTCCCCATCAAAACATAATAGTTTTTATCTTTTACTGATGAAAGGGCAGCAAAACACACCACTCTCGGTTCAACACAACAAAACATTTTAATTATCTTTAGCTAGAGTGTTAAAATGAAAATTATTAAAATATTCATTGACAACCAACAAATCCAGTGACAGCAATTTTAACTCTGCTTCATGTCAACCTGCCATTTTTTCCACTAACATAGCAAATTATTACAGAGGTTCTTGGGTTAGAAGCAAGTATGCCCTGATCTAAAATGTGATCCAAATCTTAACAGAAACTGGGAAACAGATATGATTGTCTTCATATCTGACACGTACATAGACTCTATATAACAGATGGACAGAGCCTCCATGACATCACCCGTAGGTTTCTAAAGAGCTGAATTGAAGCTCGTTGCGCGTTCCCACCGTTGCCGTCTTGGCAGAATCACGTGGGTGGTCATTCCCAGAAAATTCAAACTTGGGCAAGGAGGTGGACTGTGAAGGTGGGGTTGGATGATTGACACCTATCAAACTCCGAGCTGCCTGTAGCTAAGAGCTAACCGTGCTAACCCCGAGCAACAGTACCTAACCAGCTAACGAAGGTAGGCGGGCTAAAGCTAAGGTTCACTGTTAGCCAGCTACAAACTGTGGTTGTGCTGCACTTTCCCTTCTTGTCGCGGATATTGATTTTTGTCAATCAAAAGGACGCGCCCCTAATTATGCCGAATTTCAAGATTAAATAACATCCAAACAGATGAGTTATAAAAACATTCACCCCCCTTACACTTGTCATGGAGGTAAACTTGACCTATTAATCCTAAAATGGATTTTTGTACCAGGATTTAAACATGTTTATTTCTGCTGTGAAGTTGGTCTTTTTAACATGGGAGTCTATGGGGATTGACTTTGTTTTGGAGCCCGCCCCTAGCGGATGAGGGGTGAACTGTAATTTTTTGCACGTCTGCATAGGCTTCACATTTCAGCGGAGGTTCTGCTTGGACACGCATTAGCATTACCATAAATGCTTGGAATGTTAGCTTCTAGTCATTTAGGTGTTAAAGGGACAGCGTGCAAGAAAACGAAAGGCTGATGACAGAAAAATTTATATAAAAAACAAAAAGAAATATATAGGGCTGCAGACACCTATATGGCTCATATGGCTCTTTCTTTTTTATATCTGTATAACCGAGGTTAAGAGTGCAAATTTATTTGGATCCACAGACAATAGAAACATTACTGGAAAATACCGCAGGCTGAAAGAGAGTGGAGCTATCCTTTAAGGTTTAAGAAAGAAGGTGGCAAGTTCAAATATGGGAAAACAACAAATTTTTGTTCAACCAAGACCTCCCATCTATCTAGACACCACCTACTAGGGAAATGTGTAAACACTGTAGAAACTGACATCTAATCCTTTAAACTCATTTCAAAGTACTTCTAAAGGGGACCGTTCAGTACATGAAAGGAATAAGTTTCTTCTGAAACCAAGCCTATATCCTTTCATTTTTCTTTGAACTGAGTTTCCTTTAACATCACAATTGTAAGAATATTGAGAGAAGATGAGTTCAGTTTGTGTATATGAACGTATACAGAAAACCAGCTAAAAAAGAAAGAAAACAAGAAAAAAAATCTACCTGCAGTTAGTCATCAAAAAGCAATAATAATGCATGAAAAGTACAATATCATCAGCAAATGTGATTTGTCTGGTTGTTCATATCTGTGCATAAAAAGGTTACAGTGCCTTATTTAAAAGCGTATTTAGTTAAAAACTCTGTAAAATGCATCTGAAATATTACAGGGGAAAATATTCTGTATTTACATTAGAGTTGTAGAGACTTTTTATGTGCAACTGACTGGTTGCACATACAAATAATGTATTGTAGAAAAATGTATTGAATGTAAAGTAGGCAGTCTTCCTGGCTGGAGTGTTAAGAGAAGAAGTGACGATGAAGTCTCAAATACTACGGAACCTCAGAGAGGACAGGACTGCTGGTCATTTTCAGTCATAACAGATGATTTTTTTAAAATTCTGTTTTAAAATAATCAGCACCCATGTCTCATTGGATTATCTGTATTTTGCATTTTTGTACAAATGTTTTCACTTATGAGCATCAAAATACTTTTTTTATTTTTATTTATTTTTTTGTCACTGTTAAACAGTTTTTAGCATTATTTTGTTTACAAAATTGCGTCAGTGCTCAGCTCCCCCTCCATAATGTGTGTGTTTCAGTGTCTGTTTAAGTGACTTCAGAATTATCTATGATTAAGATATATAACTTAATAATTTCAAAAGTGTTTAAAACTTAAAGCATTTTCCAACACTTCATTTAGTGTAAAGACCCATGTTAAGCTTAAAAAATACATTGACCTTAAAATGAAATTAAAACTTTTTACAAAAAGTAAATAAAAAAAGGAAGAAACAAAAATAAATCAAATGCAACAGGAATATAATCTTCAAATAAAATGACATTAAATAACCAGGTTCTATCATTTGATTTTCATAATAGTTATCATATAAACTGAATTCACTTGGTTCACAGCAGACTAGAAGTAAACCATTAACCAAGCATTGATAATAAAAAAAGACTTTAAAAAATAAACTGACAGACATCCAAGAATAATTAAAAGTAGAAAATTAAAATGGTGTTATATATTCAGTTAGTTCAGTACTGAAAATGCAAACAATAACATATAATAAATGGTCTACACTTCATGATCAAGTGCATCGTCCATTATTTCAGTTTTAAACAGTAACTTTAAATAATGTTTTACAAAAATAAACAATTATAGACCCATACACGCATGAGTGTAACAGCCTAAGTGTGATTCCATGTATTCAAGGCTGAAGTGTTCATTTACTGAACTGTGTGTTTGTGTCATGATGTTTTCTGCTTCTGTCCTGCTAACATATCCAAGGGAAAAAAATCTGTTTGCAAAACCTGTGTCAATATACAATATTTTTTTTAATTTTTGTTAACTGTGTGTGTCCCTGTATGACAGGTAAAAAGTAAAAAAAACAAAAAACAAAAACAAAACAACAACAACAAAAACAAAAACACAAGCCTTTCATAATATAATATATGTATGGCTTGGTATCATACATACTGTATATGCACAACAGAGTCATTCTAAATACTAGTTGTGACTATGTTTAATGTGGCCTTTTCTTTCTCTTTCATGTACTGCAATGTTGTAAATGATTTGTATATGACAGTGTTTATCAAAGTGAACAAGGCTTTATGTTTCTACTGCTTGTGTTAATAAATTAATGAACTGTGCTCAACTGACCTGATTACTGTTTAATGTCCAGGTTATTTAATTATTTTTATTTTTTTAAGGGTTGATTTTTTAATGTTTAAATTATTATTATTAAAATGATTACATTTCTAAATAGTATAGAGCATCAAACTCAGTCCAAAAATGTACACATAATCAGGTTTATGAACTAATGACTTTTTTTAGCATTTTATTGTACCAAGATGCAAAGAAATAGTTCAACATACTGTGATATATCAGTTATGTATTATCAAATTAGTTATGTACACAATAAAAATTTGCCTTATAGATTTTTTAAGAGAACAGTTAATGAGACAGCTCAAAATTGGGAAAAAAGGGACATTTCAGACCAGAATTCCTAGGTAAAGAAAATCTATGGCAAGTGGATAAAAAGCAATGAAAATAGTTAAAATCAAAACTTGCTAACCAGCTATGCTAACAAACTGGTATAGCTAAACAAGCAGCTAACTAGCTTTGCCAGCTTTGCATATACAACTAGCTATACCAAGTTTATGGTTCATGATAGCCCAGAAAGGAGGAGGATTTTAGCAGCAGCTAACTTTTTCTCATCAGTATTTTGACCATAAATGTTTTTAAATGCTTTTTAAGTAAACAAACTAATAGAGCTGGAGAGGGAGTAAGCTAATATGACTGTAGACATCCATGTACTATCTTGTCTATCAGGCCCAGACTGGACCACGGGGGGAGCGGGACGATTCCTTGTGGCCAGGGCCTATAGTGGCCTGACTGGCCGGTCACAATGCTCTACATCAGTGCAGCTGACTGGCCTACCTGGTACTCGCATTCACTCACAGACTAAATGATTTGTCCTTGTGAATGCTGATTGGTCGGTAGCCTAATCAAGATTTTTTTTTTAAGATTAACATAAAAATCAACACAAGCAAAGTGTGACGAAACAAAACAGCTGAACATGGTGGTGCATATGCATACGGTATATGAGTTGTGGTGGCCTGAGTGAATGTATGACTCCCGGCCTGATTTTGTGTAAAAGTTCAACCCAGATGTCTATAAATTACTAGACCAGTACATACTAACATCATGCTGTTTCCAACAGTCTTCAAACCCACAAAAAGACATGAAACACATGCACACGATGTGAACTCAATGAAACTCACATGGATTCTTCAGTTGAATGCCAACAACACAACATCATTCAAAGCATTACTAACAACGGCACAGTTTGTCCCAGGCAACCTGATATCTAATAAAATTTCTTATTTTCTCAATAAGCAGTCATTTTGCCTGCAGTAGTCAGTGGTCAGAGCACCTTCAGTTTAGTGGCTCATAATTCTGACAGCTAACAGCTTCTTAGAATGAGCCAGAGAAAGCAAACATTTTACCCTGTAAAAGTACTCATTAATAGTTTCATAGAGGTTGGAGCAACCACTATATATAGTGTTTTTTTACACATCACTTTTGCATCAGTTACTTTTACACTGTTTTCTTAATCAAATTAAATCTTTTTTGTCATGTGTTGCATGACGGCTGAACAGTGTAATGTGCTGCTGCTCAGCTATGATCCAGAATCCTGCAGATAAATCCAAAAATTCAAACTTTCAGGAATTAAGAATGAGTAAAAAGTATTTAAAAGTAAAAAAAAAAAAAAAAAAAAAAAAAGAGAGAGAGAGAACGAGAGCAACTCAACTCTACTTTATTTATAGAGCACTTTTAACATGTCAGTTGAACAAAGTGCTGAACACAGCATAGAAACAAAAAAAATGTAAAAGTAAAATAAATTGCAAAGTAAACCCAGAAACAATAGCAGTAAAACGATAAAAGAATAAAATAAAAAAAATAAAATAAAACAAGAAAAACAAGAAAGCTGGAGTCTCAAGCTAGATCAAAGGCCAGGTTTTAAGTGATGAGGTTTTTCTAACCTGTTGCGTTGTTGTTGAGTTCCACAGCTTAGGAGCAGCAACTGCAAAGGCTTTATCCCCTCTGTGGTACAGCGAAGCCAGACCATTTAAGGATTTAAAAACAAATAAAATAATATAAAATTAACTCTAAAATGCACAGACAGCCAGTGAAGTGATGCTAAAATAAACTTAATGTGGTCTCTCTTACGTGTTCCAACCAGAAGATGAGCAGCAGCATTTTGGATGAGCTGGAAATGCAAGAGAGATGACTGGTTGACTCCAAGATAAGGTGTGTCACGGTAATCCAGCCGGGAAGAGATGAAGGCATGAATTTCTGTCTCAAAGTGCGTAGCAGTTAAAAACGATTATGCCTTAGCGAGTTGATGAAGGTAAAAAAAATAAAGACTTTATCACCGATTTCATCTGGCAATCTAATTTAAAATCACTGACTAATTTAAAATCCAGATTAGTAACAGTTGGTTTTAAAACGTTAGACAAGGGGCCCAGATCAGCTGGGGAGGGGCCACTGGAGCTATTTGGCTCAAACATTATAGCCTCTGTTGTTTTCTCATTAAAATTCAGGAAACTCGGGGCCACCCACTCTTTGATGTCATGGAGGCAGGACACAAGAGGCGTAAGCGAGCAGCAAGGTCATATTGTATTCCAAGCACTTGGCTACCGTTTTCAGAGTCAAGTAGATCTAGCAGATAACCTGCTTTCCTACTACTCCTGTCCTCCCTGTCCTCATTCAAAAATAATGAACCTTCTGTGGGGAAACTGATCCATTACATAACAAACCAGCTCTCAGACACTGAAAAGCTAATACATAGCTTAGGCTGTTGAGCCAACTTTGTATTAACAAGAAATGTGAAGGTTTTGGCCTTTTGGTCAAATCTACATATACTTGTACTGTTATAATAAAACATGTAACCATCTTATCATTATTTTGAGATGTTTTTGTTTAGTAATAGTAGCTCTGGTTGTAAATCAAAAGAAATCATAATTACTTGATGTAAATGTGTTAGCTGACTCAGGCTTGCTGTTTCTATCAAGGCTATTAGATCATCTGATACAATTCTGCACCAAAATCTCTCTTGTTTCATGACAGTGATTTTTTTCTTTACTACTCTCCTCAAGTAATTTGTTATAATCCTGTCTTCATTAACATGTTGCTTAACCGGTGGCCGTCCCAGTGACAGAGCAGATAGCTTACAGATGGAACCACTTTGCCGTTGTGTGTCTGAAACCCAGTTTCTTTGCTGAATAAATCATTAGTACGAGGTAGTTTGACCTCGCATGAGTATGAGTAACAACAGGAGGTGGGAATAAAGCAGTACAGTATGTGACTGTCCTCCTTTTGACCTGCATGAATCAGTGCAGAAAACAATATGGTGAACCACGCTTTAACTGCTCAGTGCTTTGTTTTATTAAGGTGGACTTGTGTGACTCCCTAAAAAGTGGCCATTTTCCTAATTTCAGGCTCTATATTTTCATTCTGGGATTCCACAAGAGCAGCTAATGATAAATAACTGTTTATTAGAATGACGTTTTAGATAATTCTCGGTCAAAAACAAACTGGTATAGATAGCTCCCATCTGTTTAAGGTCAAACTACCAACAAAATTCCGCTTTCGTCTGATTGACAGCTAAACATACTTTGCCTGTAGCTGGAGGCATAGTTATGGTGACAAATCAGAGCCACTGAAACATCTATTCTGCTTGATTTAAAACAATTAAAAACTCCGCTCTAATTCAGATATGCTTTGAAAGGAGCCAGCCTGAGCCAACAAAAGATAAACTCAAATGAATGACTGACATCTTGCCAAATGTAATTTCCCAGATTAAGGGTACATTTACATCCAATATTCTGCTAGACTCGGTACGACTGGGGACTCGGTTTGATGGGGGGTTGCAACATTAAGCTGGTCCGAGTTTCCTTTCACACCGATTTTTCTCAAATGAATCTGACCTTTTGAATAATGCCTTCCCGTCCTTGCTAGAGGCATTGCTGCATTAAGAATTACTAAAGGCTAGGACAAGACAAAGAACTAAGAAGAAAATACTTCATGTATTGGTTAATGCAGAACAATTTGTTTCCACCACATCAAAGCAAAACATGGAGCTGAATCAGATCCCAGTGGTCTTGGGTTGATCATGTTTCTATCTGACATTTATCTCAGCCAGAGCCGCCTATTGACCTACAAGCATTTGTTTTGGCTATGTTTAACCACTGTGACCTTTACTTTGTAGTCCGCAAACAAAGTGGACTTTCCCAGCAAAAGGACTAATGGCACATTCAGTACTCAGATTGATCTGTTTGGAGAATTGTTAATGCACTAACAGATTCTGATTAGGATCAAAGAAGCGGACTCAGTTCACCTACAAACGTGAATCTCGGTCCGCTTCAAATACAGGAAGCACACTACAAAGCAAAATGCATTGTGAGATCAGCACATGGCATTGTGGGTAAACACAATGCCGTGTGTGTTTTGTACACGCAGGTGCAACCATTGGATGAGAGAAAGGGCTCCCGGTCAGACATGGAAGAACTCTATAAAAGTTTTGATAGAAATATGGTCTCCTCAAGAGGATCTGATGCACGAGTTTTCTTAGTTCAGTGTGGAGTGGAGCACGTTATTTAAAAGGTCTGATTTGTTTATGTAGTGCAGCATGATTGCAAATTCCTCTTGTTGATGTCCACCACAGTCGTAGTTTTTTCCTCCCACAGCTTTGTATCCTGTTCAAACTTTTACTGAATTACAACCACTGGCACAAATCTGTGGTCACGAGATACAAAACAATTTAGAAAAACAATACTTTTTTTTTTTTAGATGAAATTTAATTGTGAAAACCTGACTACAGTGTCGTCCTCTACAGGGTTAACCTGCTCAGTCAGTTTTTGTACCAACATTTCCAGTGATGTAAAATGGTTTGCTGGCAACTCTCTGCCTCCCTTGGAAACAAAGCAGGTTTTGGAAGGATTGAACCATCTCTGAACTGGAACTTGAACCTCAATCAAAGTGATCTATAACAGGTATTAATGGCATATTTAAGTTCAGTGAGGAATTTCCTCTCATAGGAGTTTTCAGATGATTCATGCTGACATTAGTTAACTGGCATTGAACAAAATCTAGTTGAGGATGATGTCTCAGGGCTCTGCAGACTGCTCCGTAATCATATCTCACAGCAGGAAGTGAGCTGTAAAGCAGACAGATCTGAATCCCTGGTGTGAAAATGCTGCCAGCTGAACGTAGCCGAGGTCTCTAGAGGCTTTGTTTGCCGAGTCCTTTACCCTGACATGTGAATGAGCTGCTCATTTCACCTAAACAATGTAATCAGGATCAGTTGAGAGGCAAACTGAGGTGAAGAGTTCACCACAGGTTCAGCGTAATGTGTCGATGTATGGAAGGCTGTTAGACGACTAATCGTCACACACAGCTATCACAGGGCTTCATGATGCCTGCAAAGTTCTCTCATCTCCCAAATCTCAACCAGGATAAGCCAGTAATCCAACGTCATTCCCGTCAATTTGAAGATGGCCAGTGGCTGCTGGTCATTAATCTAGGCCAGGCAGGCACCATTACATCAACCTGAGATCACCAGGCTTTGTCTCATTTTGACTCAGGGAGCATTTGGAGCCAATAAGTTCTAATACAGTATTTTTAATAACTCACCCTGGGGAGGATAAACAGAAAGACTAAATACTGGTACATAATTAATATATTAAAGTGATTTAGCAGTCTTTCCAGTTCATTAAACTGTCCCTGCAAAATCATTGTCTCGTGCTTGAGAGTCATTTTGTAGTCTTGGTCTAGGATTTTTCAAACAAACTGGGTGATTACATTACTAATTACTTTAGCAGGCTCACATGCTTACAGTGGTGATCACAAAAAAAAAGGAAGGAAGATGCACAATGTTGTCTAAGCATTTTCACAGTTTAGGTATGAGTTAAACAATAGGTAGTTAAAATTTGGTTTTATGTGATGTCATAGATCCTTATATAGATTATCCAAGAAAGATTTCACCTTTTCGTCACTAGAACCTGTTGTACAGGGAACAGGATGACATAGGTAGAGTACAGAAGATGTTAGCGGACATCAGGAAGCAGCAATGATAACATGTAACGTAGAAAGGTGATGCAAAAAACTCAGCTAAAAGACTACACCAAGCAGTGGCATTCAAACCAGAGTTCACGCCCCAAGCAGTTATATGAGAATGTAGGGAAACCCTGAGGACATCTCTGTTTGCTTCAGACCTTCTGCTAATTTCTCGATCTCAAGTTAAACACACAAATAAGGTGCCATATGAAGACATTTCTAGAGATCAAAAACATGTTTACCATTAGTTCTAGTCTAAAATGGACAGGTTGATGACGACATTCTAGTCTACAGTAGGCAGGTTAATCACCACATCCTGGTCTACAATAGGCAAGTTGACCACCACATTCTAGTCATCAATAAGCAGGTTGACCACAACATTCTGGTCCACAATGGGCAGGTTGACCACCACATTGTGGTCTACAGTGAGCAGGTCTGGTCACATTCTGGTCTACAATGAGTAGGTTGATCACCACGTTCTGGTCTACAATGATCAGGTTGATCACTACATTCTGGTCCACAATGAGCAGGTTGATCACTACATTCTGGTCCACAATAGGCAGGTTGACCACCACATCCAAGTCTACAAAGAGGAGGTTGACCACCACATTCTGGTCTACAATGAACAGATTGACCACCGCATTCTAGTCTACAATAGGCAGGTTAACCAACACATTCTAGTCTACAATGAGCAGGTTGACCATCACATTCTAGTCTACAATGAGCAGGTTGATCAATACATTCTAGTCTACAATGAGCAGTTTGACCACAACATTCTAGTCTACAATGGTCAGGTTGACCACCACATTCTGGTCTACAATAGGCAGGTTGACCACCACACTGTGGTCTACAATGAGCAGGTTTACCGTCACATTCAAGTCTACAATAGGCAGGTTGACCATGACCTTTTGGTCTACAATGGGCAGGTTGACCACCACATTCTGGTCTACAGTGAGAGGGTCTGGTCACATTCTGGCCTACAATGAGCAGGCTGATCACCAAATTCTAGTCTACAATGAGCAGGTTGATCACTACATTCTGGTCCACAAAGAGCAGGTTGACCAGCACATTCTAGTCTACAATGATTTGGTTGACCACAACATTCTGGTTTTTAATAGGCAGTTTGACCATCACATTCTAGTCTACAATAAGCAAGTTTACCATCACATTCTAGTCTACAATAAGCAGGTTGACCACCACATTCTAGTGTACAAGGAGGAGGTTGATCAATACATTCTAGTCTACAATGACCAGTTTGACCACAACATTCTAGTCTACAATAAGCAGGTTGACCACCACATTCTAGTCTACAATGAGCAAGTTTATCACCTCGTTCTGGTCTACAATAGGCAGGTTAATCACCACATTCTGGTCTACAATAGGCAGTATGATCACCACATTTTAGTCTACAATGAGCAGGTTGACCACCACATTCTGATCTACAATAGACAGGTAGACCACCACATTCTAGTCTACAATAGGCAGGTTGACCATGACATTCTGGTTTACAATAGGCAGGTTGACCACCACATTCTGGACTACAGTGAGCAGGTCTGGTCACATTCTGGTCTACAATGAGTAGGTTGATCGCCACATTCTGGTCTACAATGACCAGGTTGATCACTACATTCTGGTCCACAATGAGCAGATTGATCACTACATTCTGGTCCACAATAGTCAGGTTGACCACCACTTCCAAGTCTTCAATGAGGAGGTTGACCACCACATTCTGGTCTACAATGCGCAGGTTTACCACCATAATCTAGTCCACGTTGACCACCACATCCAAGTCTACAATGAGCAGGTTGACCACAACAATCTGGTCTACAATAGACAGGTTGATCACCACATTGTAGTCTACAATGAGCAGGATGACCACCACATTCTGGTCTACAATGAACAGGTTGACCACAACATCCTGGTCTACAATAAGCAGGTTGACCACCACATTCTAGTCTACAATGAGCATGTTGACCTCAACATTCTGGTCTTTAATAGGCAGGTTGAGCATCACATTCTAGTCTACAATGAGTAAGTTTACCATCACATTCGACTCTACAATAAGCAGGTTGACCACCACATTCTAGTGTACAAGGAGCAGGTTGATCAATAGATTCTATTCTACAATGACCAGTTCGACCACCACATTCTAGTGTACAAGGAGCAGGTTGATCAATAGATTCTAGTCTACAATGACCAGTTCGACCACAACATTCTAGTCTACAATAAGCAGGTTGAACACCACGTTCTTGTCTACAATGGTCAGGTTGACCACCACATTCTTCTCTACAAAGAACAAGTTGGCCACCACATTCTATTGTTCAATGAGAAG
This sequence comes from Melanotaenia boesemani, assembly GCF_017639745.1. Classification (NCBI taxonomy): domain Eukaryota; kingdom Metazoa; phylum Chordata; class Actinopteri; order Atheriniformes; family Melanotaeniidae; genus Melanotaenia; species Melanotaenia boesemani. The sequence continues at coordinate 3,630,557 of NC_055704.1, forward strand.
AATGACCACCAAATTCTGTTCAACAATGAGCAGGTTGACCACCACATTCTAGTCTACAATGATCAGGTTGACCACCACATTCTGGTCTACAATGAGCAGGTTGACCACCACATTCTAGTCTACAATAGGCAGGTTGACCATGGCAGTCTGGTTGACAATAGTCAAGTTGACCACCACATTCTAGTCTACAGTGAGCAGGTCTGGTCACATTCTGTTCTACAATGAGTAGGTCGATCACCACATTCTAGTCTACAATAAGCAGGATGACCACCACATTCTGGTCTACAATGAACAGATTGACCACCACATTCTAGTCTACAATGAGCAGGTTGACCACCACATTCTAGTCTACAATAAGCAGGTTGACCACAACATTCTGGTCTAACATCGGCAGGTTGACCATCACATTCTAGTCTACAATGAGCAAGTTAACCACCACATTCTGGTCTACAATAAGCAGGTTGACCACCACATTCTAGTGGACAAGGAGCAGGTTGATCAATACATTCTAGTCTACAATGTCCAGTTTGACCACAACAATCTAGTCTACAATAAGCAGGTTGACCACCACGTTGTTGTCTACAATGATCAGGTTGACCACCACATTCTAGTCTACAATAGGGAGGTTGATCACCACATTCTGGTCTACAATAGGCAGATTGATCACCACATTCTGTTGTGCAATGAGCTGGTTGACCACCACATTCTGTTCTACAATGAACAGGTTGGCCACCACATTCTGTTGTTCAGTGAGAAGGATGACTACCACATTCTGTTCAAGAATGAGCAGGTTGACCACCACATTCTAGTCTACAATGAGCAAATTTATCATCTCGTTCTGGTCTACAATGGACAGGTTGACCACCACATTCTAGTCTACAATAAGCAGGTTGACCACCACATTCTGGTCTACAATAGACAGGTTGACCACCACATTCTAGTCTACAATAGGCTGGTTGACCATGAAATTCTGGTTTACAATAGGCAGGTTGATCACCACATTCTGGACTACAGTGAGCAGGTCTGGTCACATTCTGGTCTACAATGAGTAGGTTGATGACCACATTCTGGTCTACAATGATCAGGTTGATCACTACATTCTGGTCCAGAACAAGCAGGTTGATCACTACATTCTGGTCCACAATAGGCAGGTTGACCACCACATCCAAGTCTACAATGAGGAGGTTGACCACCACGTTGTTGTCTACAATGATCAGGTTGACCACCACATTCTAGTCTACAATAGGGAGGTTGATCACCACATTCTGGTCTACAATAGGCAGATTGATCACCACATTCTGTTGTGCAATGAGCTGGTTGACCACCACATTCTGTTCTACAATGAACAGGTTGGCCACCACATTCTGTTGTTCAGTGAGAACGATGACTACCACATTCTGTTCAAGAATGAGCAGGTTAACCACCACATTCTAGTCTACAATGAGCAAATTTATCATCTCGTTCTGGTCTACAATGGACAGGTTGACCACCACATTCTAGTCTACAATGAGCAGGTTGACCACAACAGTCTGGTCTACAATGAGCAGGTTGACCACCACATTCTAGTCTACAAGAGGCAGGTTGATCACCACATTCTGGTCTACAATAGGCAGATTGATCACCACATTCTGTTGTGCAATGAGCTGGTTGACCACCACATTCTGTTCTACAATGAACAGGTTGGCCACCACATTCTGTTGTTCAGTGAGATGGATGACTACCACCTTCTGTTCAAGAATGAGCAGGTTGACCACCACATTCTAGTCTACAATGAGCAAATTTATCATCTCGTTCTGGTCTACAATGGACAGGTTGACCACCACATTCTCGTCTACAATGAACAGGTTGACCACCACATTCTGGTCTACAATAGACAGGCTGACCACCATATTCTAGTCTACAATAGGCCGGTTGACCATGAAATTCTGGTTTACAATAGGCAGGTTGATCACCACATTCTGGACTACAGTGAGCAGGTTGATCACTACATTCTGGTCCACAACAAGCAGGTTGATCACTACATTCTGGTCCACAATAGGCAGGTTGACCACCACATCCAAGTCTACAATGAGGAGGTTGACCACCACATTCTGGTCTACAATGCGCAGGTTTACCACCAAAATCTAGTCCATGTTGACCACCACATCCAAGTCTACAATGAGCAGGTTGACCACAACAATCTGGTCTACAATAGGCAGGTTGATCACCACATTGTAGTCTACAATGAGCAGGATGACCACCACATTCTGGTCTACAGTGAACAGATTGACCACCACATTCTAGTCTACAATGAGCAGGTTGACCACAACATTCTGGTCTACAATAAGCAGGTTGACCACCACATTCTATTCTACAATAGGCCGTTTGACCATGAAATTCTGGTTTACAATAGGCAGGTTGATCACCACATTCTGGACTACATTGAGCAGGTCTGGTCACATTCTGGTCTACAATGAGTAGGTTGACCACAATATTCTGGTCTACAATAAGCAGGTTGACCACCACATTCTAGTCTACAATAGGCAGGTTGACCATCACATTCTAGTCTACAATGAGCAAGTTTACCATCACATTCGAGTCTACAATAAGCAGGTTGACCACCACATTCTAGTGTACAAGGAGCAGGTTGATCAATAGATTCTAGTCTACAATGACCAGTTCGACCACAACATTCTAGTCTACAATAAGCAGGTTGAACACCACGTTCTTGTACAATGGTCAGGTTGACCACCACATTCTTTTATACAAAGAACAAGTTGGCCACCACATTCTATTGTTCAATGAGAAGAATGACCACCAAATTCTGTTCAACAATGAGCAGGTTGACCACCACATTCTAGTCTACAATGAGCAGGTTGACCACCACATTCTGGTCTACAATGAGCAGGTTGACCACCACATTCTAGTCTACAATAGGCAAGTTGACCACCACATTCTAGTCTACAGTGAGCACGTCTGGTCACATTCTGGTCTACAATGTGTAGGTCGATCACCACATTCTAGTATACAATAAGCAGGATGAACACCACATTCTGGTCTACAATGAACAGATTGACCACCACATTCTAGTCTACAATGAGCAGGTTGACCACAACATTCTGGTCTACAATAAGCAGGTTGACCACAACATTCTGGTCTACAATGAGCAGGTTGTTCACCACATTCTGTTCTACAATGACTAGGTTGACCACGACGTTCTATTCTACAATGAGCAGGTTGACCACCACATTCTGGTCAACAATAGGCAGGTTGACCATCACATTCTAGTCTACAATGAGCAAGTTTACCATCACATTCGAGTCTACAATAAGCAGGTTGACCACCACATTCTAGTGTACAAGGAGCAGGTTGATCAATAGATTCTAGTCTACAATGACCAGTTCGACCACAACATTCTAGTCTACAATAAGCAGGTTGAACACCACGTTCTTGTACAATGGTCAGGTTGACCACCACATTCTTTTATACAAAGAACAAGTTGGCCACCACATTCTATTGTTCAATGAGAAGAATGACCACCAAATTCTGTTCAACAATGAGCAGGTTGACCACCACATTCTAGTCTACAATGAGCAGGTTGACCACCACATTCTGGTCTACAATGAGCAGGTTGACCACCACATTCTAGTCTACAAAAGGCAAGTTGACCACCACATTCTAGTCTACAGTGAGCACGTCTGGTCACATTCTGGTCTACAATGTGTAGGTCGATCAGCACATTCTAGTATACAATAAGCAGGATGAACACCACATTCTGGTCTACAATGAACAGATTGACCACCACATTCTAGTCTACAATGAGCAGGTTGACCACGACGTTCTATTCTACAATGAGCAGGTTGACCACCACATTCTGGTCAACAATAGGCAGGTTGACCACCACATTCTAGTCTACAATGAGCAAGTTGTTCACCACATTCTACTCTACAATGAGCAGGCTGACCACCACATTCTAGTCTACAATGAGCAGATTGATCTATGCATTCTAGTCTACAATGACCAGTTTGACCAAAACATTCTAGTCTACAATAAGCAAGTTGACCACCACATTCCTTTCTACAATGGTCAGGTTGACCGCCATATGCTTGTCTGCATTAGGCAGGTTGATCACCACATTCTGGTCTAAAATAGGCAGATTGACCACCACATTCTAGTCTACAATGAGCAGCTTGACCACCACATTCTGTTCTACAATGAAAAGGTTGACCACCACATTCAATTGTCCAAGGAGTAGGATGACCACCACATTCTGGTTTACAATGAGCAGGTTAACCACCACAATCTGGTCTACAATGAAAAAGTTTATCACATCATTCTGGTGTACAATGGAGAGGTTGACCATGACATTCAGGTCTACAAGAGGTAGGTTGACCACCACGTTCTGGACTACAGTGAGCAGGTCTGGTCACAATCTGGTCTACAATGAGTAGGTTGACCATAACATTCTGGTCTACAATGAGCAGGTTGACCACCACATTCTAGTCTACAATGAGCAAGTTGACCACCACATTGTAGTCTACAATGAGCAGGCTGACCACCACATTCTAGTCTACAATGATCAGGTTGACCACCACATTCTAGTCTAAAAGGAGCAGCTTGTTCAACACATTCAAGTTTACATTGACCAGTTTTACCACAACATTCTACTCAACAATGAGCAGGCTGACCACCACATTCTAGTCTACAAGGAGCAGCTTGATCAATACATTCTAGTCTACAATAATCAGTTTTACCACAACATTCTAGTCTACAATGAACAGGCTGACCACCACATTCAAGTCTACAATGGGCAGGTTTACAGCCACATTAAAGTCTACAATATTCAGGTTGACCATGACTTCTGGTCTACAATGGGCAGGTTGACCACCACATTCTGGTCTACAGTGAGAATGTCTGGTCACATTCTGGTCTACAATGAGCAGGCTGATCACCAAATTCTAGTATACAATGAGTAGGTTTATCACTACATTCTGTTCTACAATGAAAAGGTTGACCACCACATTCTATTGTCCAGGGATGGATGGCCACCACATTCTGGTTTACAATGAGCAGGTTGACCACCACAATCTGGTCTACAATGAGGAAGTTTATCACCCTATTCTGGTATACAATGAGCAGGTTGACCACCACATTCTGGTCTACAATAGGCAGGTTGACCACCACATTCTAGTCTACAATGAGCAAGTTGACCACCGCATTGTAGTCTACAATGTGCAGGTTGACCACAATATCTGGTCTACAATAGGCAGGTTGACCACCACATTCTACTCTAACATGAGCAGGTTGACCACCACATTCTAGCCTACAATGAGCAGGTTGGCCACCACATTCTAGTCTACAAGGAGCAGATTGATCTATGCATTCTATTCTACAATGACCAGTTTGACCACAACATTCTAGTCTACAATAAGGAGGTTCACATCCACGTTCTTGTCTACAATGGTCAGGTTGAACATGACATGGTGGTCTACAATGACCAGGCTGACCACCACATTCTAGTCTACAAGGAGCAGCTTGATCAATACATTCTAGTCTACAATAACCAGTTTTACCACAACATTCTAGTCTACAATGAACAGGCTGACCACCACATTCAAGTCTACAATGGGCAGGTTTACAGCCACATTAAAGTCTACAATATTCAGGTTGACCATGACTTCTGGTCTACAATGGGCAGGTTGACCACCACATTCTGGTCTACAGTGAGAATGTCTGGTCACATTCTGGTCTACAATGAGCAGGCTGATCACCAAATTCTAGTGTACAATGAGTAGGTTTATCACTACATTCTGTTCTACAATGAAAAGGTTGACCACCACATTCTATTGTCCAGGGATGGATGACCACCACATTCTGGTATACAATGAGCAGGTTGACCACCACATTCTGGTCTACAATAGGCAGGTTGACCACCACATTCTAGTCTACAATGAGCAAGTTGACCACCGCATTATAGTCTACAATGTGCAGGTTGACCACAATATCTGGTCTACAATAGGCAGGTTGACCACCACATTCTACTCTAACATGAGCAGGTTGACCACCACATTCTAGCCTACAATGAGCAGGTTGGCCACCACATTCTAGTCTACAAGGAGCAGATTGATCTATGCATTCTATTCTACAATGACCAGTTTGACCACAACATTCTAGTCTACAATAAGGAGGTTCACCACCACGTTCTTGTCTACAATGGTCAGGTTGAACATGACATGGTGGTCTACAATGACCAGGTTGACCACGACAGTCTAGTCTACAACGAGCAGGTTGATCAATACATTCTAGTCTACAATGAGCAGTTTGACCACAACATTCTAGTCTACAATGAGCAGGCTAACCACCACGTTCTGGTCTACAATAGGCAGGTTGGTCACCACATTCTCGTCTACAATAGGCATGTTGATCACCACATTCTAGTCTAGAATGAGCAAGATGACCATCACATTCAGGTCTACAATGAACTGATTGACCACCACATTCTAGTCTACTGTAGTGGAATTTATTTATCAAAGATCACACACTAAGTGAGAATCAAACAAAGTATTTAATTAAGAGCTGATCAGCAATGAGAGATCACACAGTCAAAGAAGCTTTGGCTGCACGAGTCTGGGGAGGTACATGTGTGCTTGGTTAATACAGCCAGAGCATGAGCTGATAACATCGAGGTCGAAGGTCATTGTAGTAAACCCCTCATGGCCTGGTCCAAGGAAGAAAAGGAAAGGGGGAAGGGGAGCTCACTAAATCCTTATCTGGGTACACAGTCATTCTCCTCCCTGAGTAAAACATAAGCCAAGCTTTAACAATGCAAAGTGTAGTCTACAGAATATAAGGGTTATGTGTAAATTTTCCATTACAATCCACCCCTTTGATTAAAATGCAACATATTAATCACACATAAAGAGAAAATTTACTCAAAGACTCCAAATCACCAGCATCATCATATGGAGAAGTATCCGCTGGAACATAATGACGGAAATAGAAAGTGAACGTGCCGTTAAGCACACACCTGATGAAAGGAAGGACACAGCAAAATACAATCAGAAGAAAAAATACAAGAACCACTAGTAAGCCAGTCCCAGAAATTCCACCCCTTAGAGGGTAAATTAACATTGTTGCAGCCGTGCAGAGTGTCCCAGAGATCAGTAAGGGCATCATGGACCACAGACAAGTTAGCAGATAAGTCAGATAACATGGTCCAGACCAGTTGACAGGAAGGTAAATATAAGAGTGTCTGTAACATGTCCAAACCATATACTGAGGACATCCAAAGCCGGTATCTGATGGAATGTAAGACCAAGTGGTGTTAAGAACAGAGTTATTGTACATAGGAAGGTCAGGAAAAGGTAAAGGTGCTGTAAGGTTAAACACAACAATTCCCAAGCCCCACTCTGTAGAAGGAGAACAGTCAGGGAATAAATAACAAGGATTTAAGGTGAACTGAGTCAGAGCGTTTGGGGCAAGGTGAGGATATACATGAGACTGGGAGAATACGCTGACAAACTAGAGGGTCCTAAAAAGAATAGTGCATCTCTTAAGCGGAAAACAGTTTTGGATGAAACACAAGTAGAGTTTGTATTGCTGGAAAAGTCAGCGGGCCTCCTCCAGGAGAGGGGAGGGCTGGTGTAGCCAGGTAATGTTCCTAGGGTGTAATCTATTACCCATGATCAGAGTCCACAAAGTGGTATTCAAAGGGACTGGATATGGAATGAAAACTGATTGAGAGGGTGTGGTATGTGGCACCAGTCCACAAACATAACAGCTGTCATTTGTCAATTTATGAGCAGACATGTTAGCACCAAAGATCATCAGTGTTGTCATGATGCTGAAGGGTGTGGTCATCTCGGCGGTGCCTCCTCAAGGAGGGTGCTTCTGTCCCCTGCAGTCATCTGGCGGGTTGGGACGAAGCTAGGGCGCGTTGTGTTGGGCGAGGACCGGTTGGATCCAGGTACCAGAGGAGGAAGGGGACAGGGATGAAGAAGATGACGCACGACCATCCCCTCACGGCAACCTGGGTGCACTTCATGTTGCCACGTGGAGGGTAAACTACCTCTCACGGAACTGACCTCAGGGATTATTCTGCCCTGTGGTTGAGAGGTCAGCTGGAACCGGGGTTGGCGTACCTTGGAACCTCCTATAGTGGGATACGTAGATCCATGTGGACCTTTCAGCGACCTTCACGGCTGTGTGAGTGACCAACAAGACCTGGAATGGACCCAGCCACCTTTCAAAACACCAGTGCTTTCTTCTCGTCTCCCGGACCAAGACCCAGTCTCCTGGAACCAAGGAGTGAAGCAGATCTGATTCTGGCGTGGCAGGCCTTCCTTAACCACACTGTGCACCTGTGAGAGAACTTTGGACAGATTTTAGCAATAAGCAAGCATGTTACCTTCACAGTATGTAGTAGACACGGAGATTCCTGGGGGATCCAGACTAGTGTGAGGAGGTCTGCCAAACAGAATCTCAAATGGTTGAGGTTCGTTCGGGCACGTTTCCTCATCCTCATGTGCGAGTGGGAAGGCTTTAGGCCAGGACAATCCTGTGTCTTCACAACATTTAGCCAGCTTACCTTACAAAATGGTATTTTCACGCTCGATTGCTCCGCCTGATTTGTGGGTGATAAGCACAATGAGTCTTAAGCTGGAACCCCAACAGTCCACTTACCTCTTTCAGGGCTGCATTGACAAAGTGTGAACCATTGTCAGATGAGACCTTAACTGGAATTCCCATCTTGGAATGATCTCGGTCACCAGAGCCTTAGCCACGACTGAACTTGTAGCATGTTTTGCTGAAAAAGCTTCAACCCATTTTTGGCCACATGTTAACCATGACTAAACAATATTTCTTATCTTCTGCAAGTGTTAACTCAATGAAATCCATCATCACGTGATCAAAAATGCTGATTAGGTGGTGTATGACCAGTTGGAGGGCAGGCAAGAGGGCGGGCTGTATTGTAGCCTGCACAGATCAAACATTTTTGCAATACTGTTCAGCCACCACAGTGAAGCCTTTTGTAAACCAAGATGTTATAGAAGATACCATCCCCCCTTTTGGCACATGGTCCACCCCATGTGACAACTTAGCAAACTAGGGGAAAAATTGACAAAGAAGGCAAGGTCTTCCATCAGTAGAGTGCACAATACCTGCAGAACCAGAGGTGCATGGTGGAATAGTCAATTTATCAAAAAACTGATATACTTTCCATTTTTGTTAATATGTGACAGTATCCCAGGTAAGAGTAAAATCGTACACAAAACATTAAAATTCTTGTATACTTGAATCCTGGAGTTGCCTGTTCTGGCTTCCCCCTGTGAAACAATCCTCATCAGCATAAGCATATGCGTACAAGGTGATCATTTTCTCCGCCTGTAAAAGTTCTACCCCAAAATGTCATAAGGGACAAAGTCATTTTTGATTTTAAAATGCACATACACATATTTTACAAAAAGAGATGTAGAGTAGACGTCTCCTCCTCCTGTAAACAGATTATCAGACCTGCTTTTCATGACAATAAATGTGTGTAACTGTTAATGGCTGCAGAATTAGCAGCGTTATAAACAGCAATCAGCCTTCTGTGGAAGCAATCCTAGATTAGAACCTGCTGGAAGAAAAGTTCATTCAATCTCAGTCCATCAGTCGTCTGTCTTCAGGTCAGAGTCAGAAACTTTGTCAAAGTCACGTCAGTAGTTCTGCGCAGAAAGGCCAAATCAGAGCAGGTCAATTTTCCTGCATTCGTGAGGATCCTTAAAGTTCATTTTAAAATTGTTTGGAAAACACTAATTGTTTTGGAGATTTTTATTATTAATGCTTTCAACTCCAAGATGATATGGACTCAAACCCAATTGGAATTTCTTTAAATAATGTGTCCATCATCAGCCAATTTTTTCTCGAGCAGCTCTTTTCTCTTTTAGTCTTTTACAAATCCCTTTTTTCATTATTATTGTTATTTTTATAAGAGAATCAGTTTAAAATATCCATGGATATCAGACCAATATGAAACAAGTTTTTAATTTTCTTCTGGTATCTCAATGGTCATTTTATAGTGCATTTTCCTGTTTTAATGCAGAGCTAACAATGACCTAAAAGTAATTTTACCTGCCTCAACATTTGTTTTTGTTTTTTTTGTTTTGTTTTTTTAAGGTTTTCTTTGTTTTACTGAAAGTAATTTGCATACAGTTACATCTGATGACAGTTAATTGAGGAGCTCCTTTAACGTAATTTAATTTATACATCAGCATTTTCTTTAGTTCTTATGAAATTCCCTCTAAGCAATTTATTTATTAATTCAGCTGTTTTCAGAAAGATTTCAGATTCTTAGTTTGCTCGACTGAAAAATAAATCTATTATGTCTTCAGTTTGTATCTTTAAAACTGTTTCAGATTCAATTCTTGTTTAATATAGATTATAGATACAGTACCAAGAGTACTAAAACCTTAACCTAAGCCATTTGTGAAAGATAAAATTAAAATAATCAGAACCCAGAGACACATGAACAGTTTTGATGCAAATCACGCACACACTTAAAGTTCTCAGGAAATCAGGAGACTTGCAGTTTGCATCACCACAGAAAACCAAGCAGGGAAACTGCTGTTCGGTATTTACAGAAATGCACATAAGGATCAGTATGTTGGCATTTCCACCTCTGGCAGGAAGGTTTTACTCACTCTCACTACTTCAGCTGTAGGAATGAGAGAGATACCATCTTATCAGATCCTGGGTCAACGGTTAGACGGTAATCTGGAGGAAATATAAATTCATGTGTCAGTGAGTAACAATTAGGATGCATCTGAAGGGATCAAATAGATAAAACATTATTTTCATCTCGTTTTACTCATTTTCTTTCTCCTTTATAAATGAGCCGATCAGTGGTGGATAACTGAGGAAAGGTTGTTGCCACCAGCTCACTAAACATGTTCTGTTCTTTCTAAATGATGAAACCAAAACAAGACAGGGTTAGTAGCTCATCATGTCATGTTATGTGATGTCAGTAGCAAGCAGGTACTTCGTTGCAGTGAGCGTGCGTGTATTTGTAAATGCGTCTCTCGTTCCAGCTGTGAACGAGTCTTTTGTGTGGGAAATGTCTAGAAGTGAAGCTTTCTTCTGTTTACTCTTTAACACTTTCTTTCCATAAAAGATGTAGATCTGCTTAACTTCAGTAGCTATATTAACAAAGTTTTGCATTAAGTCATTAATTATTTATAGTATGAAATCAGAACAGTCTCACCATTATTATTTTAACTGGTCACATGACTGCCTCCATCTCCGAGTCAGCTCTGCCGTGGATCAGTCAGATGGCAAACCGCCTTTTGATTTTATGGCCAATGACCCTTTTCACCACATGGATGTTCTGTCTCTGGTCAGTAGAACCGGATGGTTTTCCAACCTCGGGCCCCCAGCACCCACCTCTCTGTTCGCCCCTCAAAGTCCAGCGGCCACGCCACCTCGGAGCTGGTCGAAGAGCTCTTGTCCTGGTTTGTCCTCTGAATAAACGCATGATCAGGAGCGTTGTGAAGGATGGTGTTCTACCATCAAAAAACAGATGTTTACATGTCTATCAAACATCTGGTTTTAGTCTCTTTGGAACTAGAAGCAGAGGAACTCTGGTGGTAAATGCTGGAGTATCTTCTGTCTTTGTTTCTTGAATCATATAGAGTATCAGGTGGAGCTGGTAGGAATGGGCATCCGTATCAGTTCATAGGACATGGTGGTGATAGAAAGTTTATATACATATATATATATATATATATATATATATATATATATATATATATATATATATATATATATATACATATATATATCAGTGGGTCTCTGCTGACTTTTATCCCGGCGGAAGAACTGAGTCGGGTCAGGTATGCAGCCTGTGAGCTTCAGGAGAGGGTGTCTCCGACAGAGACGGAGGGAGGGGGAGAAGAAGAAAAAGGAAAATAGGGTCAATATTTATCCTATAGAGATTATGTATGTGTCTGAGGAAAGATGCAAGTGTTTTCTGTCAAAGATTTGATAGATCTAATTTCCTTTAAGGTAAAAACTTTTAAAAAAAAAACACAAATTAGAAAGAATGCAATAAAATTAAAGTATTGTGATGAAGGTGTCCATAAGAAAAGAATGAAATTCTTATAAAAAAATATTTTATAAATGCAAATACTAGTCAGCTGAGACTCAAAAACTATAGTTTTTTCAAACAACCAGCTTTTACAACCCGAAGGTGTCCTTGTGTGTATTAAGTATTCTGGAGCAGAGCAAAACATTTCCTCAGCCTGATCAGATCATTTTATATTATCTGGATCTTTTCCAGGCATAAAATTTAGCATCTCCTTCTAATTTAGTTTTTACTGTTAAAAGTACCCATTTTATTTCTTCATGAGATTTCTCATATCCTACTCAAACTGTTAGACAGAGCTTCATTATTACCAGCAACGTGTCCTCTCTCTCTGCTGCTTCGGAATGTGAGAGAATCTCCAACCACACACACACTCAAACACTCTTTGACTCTTTTTGTTATCTTCTTATTTGGTTTCATTATTCTTTCCTTTTATGCTTCAGCAATATGCTTATTTTATTTATTATATATTTATTTCTTCTTTTTTTATTTTATAAGGTGCACCTATTTGACATATTTATGTATTTATTTTATTACTCATATTTATGTCCTTAACTATTATTGTTTGGCCCTTTTATTTATTTATTTATTTTCCTTTGTTACATATTGGGGGGTCCCATTCACCCTCCTTCTCCTTACCAGCTGTGTTCCCATTATGCAACTAGAACGTCTCCTGTTGGATTTTTCTTCTTCGAGTAGCCCACACTCAGGCACAAACATTGACTAAAACGCCTATTATTACCACCGAAGTTTTTACTTCAGTGCCGGACTAACCTACCCTACCGCAGTAGAATAGTGACCTACCTTGTCTTCACAAGATAGTGGGATACCCTACCTTATTTTCATAAGGTAGTGAGAGAAGGAGCGGTAAATGAGACTCCCATATGAAAACTTCTCACCGTGTGTGACTGGGTGCTGCTCCACATGCAGACTTCGTTCTGGATATCAGTGGTGCCTGAACGGAGTCCCTCCGCCGTCCCCTGACGGTTAAGGCTGACCCAGGGGCTGAAGAATCCTTCAGGATGCGCAATCACGGGTTCTGGTCCTCCGGTCAGTCACTCAAGATATCCTGCCGACAACGCCAAATTGTAGTGGAATTTATTTATCAAAGATCACACACTAAGTGAGAATCAAACAAAGTATTTAATTAAGAGCTGATCAGCAATGAGAGATCACACAGTCAAAGAAGCTTTGGCTGCACGAGTCTGGGGAGGTACATGTGTGCTTGGCTAATATAACCAGAGCATGAGCTGATAACATCGAGGTCGAAGGTCATTGTAGTAAACCCCTCATGGCCTGGTACAAGGAAGAAAAGGAAAGGGGGAAGGGGAGCTCACTAAATCCTTATCTGGGTACACACATTCTCCTCCCTGAGTAAAACATAAGCCAAGCTTTAACAATGCAAAGTGTAGTCTACAGAATATAAGGGTTATGGGTAAATTTTCCATTACACTACAATGAGCATGTTGATCACTACATTCTGGTCCACAATGCGCAGGTTGACCACCACATTCTAATCTACAATGAGCAGGCTGACCACCACATTCTATTCTACAAAGAGCAGGTTGACCACAACATTCTGGTCTACAATAGGCAGGTTGACCACCACATTCTAGTCTACAAGGAGCAGACTGATCTATGCATTCTAGTCTACAATGAGCAGTTTGACCAAAACATTCTAGTCTTCAATAAGCAGGTTTACCACCACATTCTAGTCTACAATGAGCAGGTTGGCCACCACATTCTAGTCTACAATAAGCAGGTTGACCACCACATTCTGGTCTACAAAAGGCAGATTAACCATCACATTCTAGTCTACAATGAGCAGGTTCACCACCACATTCTAGTCTACCATGAGCAGGCTGACCACAACATTCTATTCTACAATGAGCAAGTTGATCACCACATTCTAGTCTACAAGGAGCAGGTTGACCACCAACTTCTAGACTACAATGCGCAGGTTTACCACAACTTTCTACTCCACATTGATCAAGATGACCACCACATCCAAGTCTACAATGAGCAGTTTGACCACAACATTCTGGTCTACAATAAGCAGGTTGACCACCACATTCTAGTCTACAATAGCCCGGTTGACCATGAAATTCTGGTTTACAATAGGGAGGTTGATCACCACATTCTGGACTACAGTGAGCAGGTCTGGTCACATTCTGGTCTACAATGAGTAGGTTGATCACCACATTCTGGTCTACAATGATCAGGTTGATCACTACATTCTGGTCCACAACAAGCAGGTTGATCAGTACATTCTGGTCCACAATAGGCAGGTTGACCAGCACATCCAAGTCTACAATGAGGAGGTTGACCACCACATTCTGGTCTACAATGCGCAGGTTCACCACCAAAATCTAGTCCACGTTGACCACCACATCCAAGTCTACAATGAGCAGGTTGACCACAACAATCTGGTCTACAATAGGCAGGTTGATCACCACATTGTAGTCTACAATGAGCAGGATGACCACCACATTCTGGTCTACAATGAACAGATTGACCACCACATTCTAGTCTACAATGAGCAGGTTGACCACAACATTCTGGTCTACAGTAAGCAGGTTGACCACCACATTCTAGTCTACAATGAGCAGGTTGACCGCAACATTCTGGTCTACAGTAAGCAGGTTGACCATCACATTCTAGACTACAATGAGCAAGTTTACCATCACATTCAAGTCTACAATAAGCAGGTTGACCACCACATTCTAGTGTACAAGGAGCAGGTTGATGAATAGATTCTAGTCTACAATGACCAGTTCGACCACAACATTCTAGTCTACAATAAGAAGGTTGACCACCACGTTCTTGTACAATGGTCAGGTTCACCACCACATTCTTTTATACAAAGAACAAGTTGGCCACCACATTCTATTGTTCAATGAGAAGAATGACCACCAAATTCTGTTCAACAATGAGCAGGTTGACCACCACATTCTAGTCTACAATGAGCAGGTTGACCACCACATTCTGGTCTACAATGAGCAGGTTGACCACCACATTCTAGTCTACAATAGGCAAGTTGACCACCACATTCTAGTCTACAGTGAGCACGTCTGGTCACATTCTGGTCTACATTGAGGAGGTCGATCACCACATTCTAGTATACAATAAGCAGGATGACCACCACATTCTGGTCTACAATGAACAGTTTGACCACAACGATCTAGTCTACAATGAGCAGGTTGACCACCACGTTGTTGTCTACAATGATCAGGTTGACCACCACATTCTAGTCTACAATAGGCAGGTTGATCACCACATTCTGGTCTACAATAGGCAGATTGATCACCACATTCTGGTCTACAATGAACAGGTTGGCCACCACATTCTGTTGTTCAGTGAGAAGGATGACTACCACATTCTGTTCAAGAATGAGCAGGTTGACCACCACATTCTAGTCTGCAATGAGCAGGTTGACCACCACATTCTAATCTACAATAAGCAGGTTGACCACCACATTCTAGTCTACAATGACCAGGTTGATCAGTACATTCTGGTCCGCAATGCCCTGGTTGACCACCACATTCTAATCTACAATGAGCAGGCTGACCACCACATTCTATTCTACAAAGACCAGTTTGACCAAAACATTCTAGTCCACAATAAGCAGGGTCACCACCTCGTTCTTGTCTATAATGGTCAGGTTGACCAACACATGCTGGTCTACAATAGGCAGGTTGATCACCACATTCTGGTCTACAAAAGGCAGATTGACCACCACATTCTAGTATACAATGAGCAGGTTGACCACCACATTCTGTTCTACAATGAACAAGTTGACCGCCACATTCTGTTGTTCAAGGAGTAGGATGAACACGACATTCTGTTCTACAATAAGCAGGTTGACCACCACAATCTGGTCTAAAATGAGCAAGTTTATCACCTCATTCTGGTGTACAATGGACAGGTTGACCGCCGCATTCTAGTCTACAGTGTGCAGGTTGACTACCACATTCTGGTCTACAAAAGGCATGTTGACCATGACATTCTGGTCTACATAGGCAGGTTGACCACCACGTTCTGGACTACAATTAGCAAGATGACCACCACATTCCAGTCTATAATGATCAGGCTGACCACCACATTCTAGTCTACAAGGAGCAGATTGATCTATTCATTCTAGTATACAATGAGCAGGTTGACTACCACATTCTGGTCTACAAAAGGCATGTTGACCATGACATTCTGGTCTACATAGGCAGGTTGACCACCACGTTCTGGACTACAGTGAGCAGATCTGGTCACAATCTGGTCTACAATGAACAGGTTGATCACCACATTCTAGTCTACAATGAGCAAGATGACCACCACATTCTAGTCTATAATGATCAGGCTGACCACCACATTCTAGTCTACAATAAGCAGGTTGACCACCACATTCTAGTCTAAAAGGAGCAGATTGATGTATGCATTCTAGTATACAATGAGCAGGCTGACCACAACATTCTGGTCTACAATGAGCAATTGATCACCACATTCTAGTCTACAATGAGCAGGTTGACCACCACATTCTAGTCTACAATAAGCAGGTTGATCACTACATTCTGGTGTACAATGGACAGGTTGACTGCCCCATTCTAGTCTACAGTGTGCAGGTTGACTACCACATTCTGGTCTACAAAAGGCATGTTGACCATGACATTCTGGTCTACATAGGCAGGTTGACCACCACGTTCTGGACTACAGTGAGCAGGTCTGGTCACAATCTGGTCTACAATGAACAGGTTGATCACCACATTCTAGTCTACAATGAGCAAGATGACCACCACATTCTAGTCTATAATGATCAGGCTGATCACCACATTCTAGTCTACAATAAGCAGGTTGACCACCACATTCTAGTCTAAAAGGAGCAGATTGATCTATGCATTCTAGTATACAATGAGTAGGCTGACCACCACATTCTATTCTACAATAAGGAGGTTGACCACCACATTCTAGTCTACAAGGAGCAGATTGATCTATGCATTCTAGGATACAATGAGCAGGCTGACCACCACATTCTATTCTACAATGAGCAAGTTGACCACCACATTCTAGTCTACAAGATGCAAGATGACCACCACATTCTAGTCTATAATGATCAGGCTGACCACCACATTCTAGTCTACAATAAGCAGGTTGACCACCACATTCTAGTCTACAAGGAGCAGATTGATCTATGCATTCTAGTATACAATGAGCAGGCTGACCACCACATTCTATTCTACAATGAGCAGGTTGACCACCACATTCTAGTCTACAAGGAGCAGGATGACCACCAACTTCTAGTCTATAATGCGCAGGTTTACCAGCACGTTCTATTCCACATTGAGCAAGATGACCACCACATCCACAACTACAATGAGCAGGTTGACCACAACATTCTAGTCTACAATAAGCAGGTTGACCACCACATTCTAGTCTACAAGGACCAGATTGATCTATGCATTCTACTATACAATGACCAGGCTGACCACCACATTCTATTCTACAATGAGCAGGTTGACCACCACATTCTAGTCTACAATGAGCAGGTTGACCACCACATTCTGGTCTGCAATGCACAGGTTGACCACCACATTCTAATCTACAATGAGCAGGTTGACAACCACATTCTAGTCTACAATGAGCAGGTTGACCACCACATTATAGTCTACAAGGAGCAGGATGACCACCAACTTCTAGTCTATAATGCACAGGTTTCCAACCACTTTCTACTCCACATTGAGAAAGATGACCACCACATCCAGGTCTACAATGAGCAGGTTGACCACAACATTCTGGTCTACAATAGGCAGGTTGATCACCACATTCTAGTCTACAATGAGCAGGTTGACCACCACATTCTGGTCTGCAATGCACAGGTTGACCACCACATTCTAATCTACAATGAGCAGGCTGACCACCACATTCTATTCTACAATGAGCAGGTTGATCACTATATTCTGCTCCACAATGCACAGGTTGACCACCACATTCTAGTCTACAATGAGCAGGTTGACCACAACTTTGTATTCTGCAATAGGGAGGTTGACCACCACATTCTAGTCTACAATGAGCAAGTTGACCACCACATTCTATTCTACAATGAGCAGGTTGACCACCACACTCTAGTCTACAATGAGCAGGTTGGCCACCACATTCTAGTCTACAAGGAGCAGTTTGACCACAACATTCTGGTCGGCAATAGGGAGGTTGACCACCACATTCTAGTCTAGAATGAGCAGGATGACCACCACATTGTGGTCTACAATGAACAGATTGACCACCACATTGTAGTCTACAATGAGCAAGATGACCACCACATTCTAGTCTATAATGATCAGGCTGACCACCACATTCTAGTCTACAATAAGCAGGTTGACCACCACATTCGATTCTACAATCAGCAGGTTGACCACAACATTCTGGTCTACAATAGGCAGGTTGACCACCACATTCTAGACTACAATGAGCAGGTTGACCACCACATTCTAGTCTACAATGAGCAGGTTGACCACCACATTCTAGTCTACAAGGAGCAGGTTGACCATCAACTTCTAGTCCATAATGCGCAGGTTTACCACCACTTTCTACTCCACATTGAGCAAGATGACCACCACATCCAAGTCTACAATGAGTAGGTTGACCACAAAATTTTGGTCTACAATAGGCAGGTTGATCACCACATTCTTGTCTAGAATGAGCAGGATGACCACCACATTCTGGTCCACAATGCGCAGGTTGACCACCACATTCTAATCTAATATGAGCAGGCTGACCACCACATTCTATTCTACAAAAACCCGTTTGACCAAAACATTCTAGTCTACAATAAGCAGGTTGACCACCACATGCTGGTCTACAATAGGCAGGTTGATCACCACATTCTGGTCTACAATAGGCAGATTGACCATCACATACTAGTCTACAATGAGCAGGCTGACCACAACATTCTGGTCTACAATGAGCAAGTTGATCACTACATTCTGGTCCACAATGCCCAGGTTGACCACCACATTCTAATCTACAATGAGCAGGCTGACCACCACATTCTATTCTACAAAGACCAGTTTGACAAAAACATTCTAGTCTACAATAAGCAGGGTCCCCCTCTCGTTCTTGTCTATAATGGTCAGGTTGATCACCACATTCTAGTATACAATGAGCAGGTTGACCACCACATTCTGTTCTACAATGAACAAGTTGACCACCACATTCTGTTGTTCAAGGAGTAGGATGAACACCACATTCTAGTCTACAATAAGCAGGTTAACCACTACATTCTATTCTACAATGAGCAAGTTGACCACAACATTCTGGTCTACAATAGGCAGGTTGACCACCACATTCTAGACTACAATGAGCAGGTTGACCACCACATTCTAGTCTACAATGAGCAGGTTGACCACCACATTCTTGTCAAGAATGAGCAGGATGACCACCACATTCTGGTCCACAATGCAAAGGTTGACCACCACATTCTAATCTAATATGAGCAGGCTGACCACCACATTCTATTCTACAATGGTGAGGTTGACCACCACATGCTGGTCTACAATAGGCAGGTTGATCACCACATTCTGGTCTACAATAAGCAAGTTTATCACCTCATTCTGGTGTACAATGGAGAGGTTGACCGCCCCATTTAAGTCTACAGTGTGCAGGTTGACTACCACATTCTGCTCTACAAAAGGCATGTTGACCATGACATTCTGGTCTACATAGGCAGGTTGACCAACACGTTCTGGACTACAGTGAGCAGGTGTGGTCACAATCTGGTCTACAATGAGCAAGATGACCACCACATTCTAGCCTATAATGATCAGGCTGACCACCACATTCTAGTCTACAATAAGCAGGTTGACCACCACATTCTTGTCTACAAGGAGTAGTTTGATCTATGCATTCAAGTCTACAATGACCAGTTTGACCAAAACATTCTAGTCTACAATGACCAGTTTGACCAAAACATTCTAGTCTACAATAAGCACGTTGATCACCACGTTCTTGTCTACAATGGTCAGGTTGACCACCACATGCTGGTCTACAATAGGCAGGTTGATCACCACATTCTGGTCTACAATGAGCAGGTTGACCAGCACATTCTAGTCTACAATGAGCAGGCTGACCACAACATTCTGGTCTACAATGAGGAAGTTGCTCACCACATTCTAGTCTACAATGAGCAGGTTGACCACAACATTCTGGTCAACAGTGAGCAGGTTGACCACCACATTCTAGTCTACAATGAACAGGTTGACCACAACATATTGGTCTGCAATAGGGCGGTTGACCACCACATTCTAGTCTACAATGAGCAAGTTGACCACAACATTCTAGTCTACAAGAAGCAGGATGACCACCACGTTCTTGTCTACAATGGTCAGGTTGATCACCACATGCTGGTCTACAATAGGCAGGTTGACCACCACATTCTGGTCTACAATAGGCAGATTGACCACCACATTCTAGTCTACAATGAGCAGGCTGACCACAACATTCTGGTCTACAATGAGGAAGTTGCTCACCACATTCTAGTCTACAATGAGCAGGTTGACCACCACATTCTAGTCTACAATGAACAGGTTGACCACCACGTTCTTGTCTACAATAGGCAGGTTGTTCACCACATTCTGGTCTACAACAGGCAAGTTGATCACCACATACTAGTCTACAATGAGCCGGTTGATCACTACATTCTGGTCCACAATGAGCAGGTTGACCACAACATTCTGGTAAACAACGAGCAGGTTGACCACCACATTCTGGTCTACAATGAGCAGGTTGACCACCACACTCTGGCCTACAATAGGCAGGTTGATCACCACATTCTAGTCTACAAGGAGAAGATTTTTCTATGCATTCTAGTCTACAATGAACAGTTTGACCAAAACATTCTAGGCTACAAAAAGCAGGTTTACCACCACGTTGTTGTCTACAATGGTCAGGTTGACCATGACATTCTGGTCTACAATGAGCAGGTTGACCACCACATTCTAGTCTACAATGAGCAGGGTGACCACAACATTCTGGTTTACAATGACCAGGTTGACCACCACATTCTAGTCTAGAAGGAGCAGGATGACCACCACATTCTAGTCTACAATAAGCAGGTTGACCATGACATTCTAGTTTACAATGAGCAGGTTGTTCACCACATTCTAGTCTACAAGGAGCAGGATGACCATCACATTCTAGTCTATAATGAGCAGGTTGACCACGACATTCTAGTCTACAATGAGCAGGTTGATCAATACATTCTAGTCTACAATGAGCAGGTTGTTCACCACTTTCTAGTCTACAAGGAACAGGATGACCATCACATTCTAGTCTATAATGAGCAGGTTGACCACGACATTCTAGTCTACAATGAACAGGTTGATCAATACATTCTAGTCTACAATGAGCAGGTTGTTCACCACTTTCTAGTCTACAAGGAGAAGGATGACCACAACATTCTAGTCTACAAGAAGCAGGTTGACCACCACGTTCTTGTCTACAATGGTCAGGTTGACCACCACATGCTTGTCTACAATAGGCAGGTTGTTCACCACATTCTGGCCTACAACAGGCAAGTTGATCACCACATACTAGTCTACAATGAGCCGGTTGATCACTACATTCTGGTCCACAATGAGCAGGTTGACCACAACATTCTGGTCAACAATGAGCAGGTTTACCACCACATTCTGGTCTACAATGAGCAGGTTGACCACCACACTCTGGCCTACAATAGGCAGGTTGACCACCACGTTCTAGTCTACAATGGTCAGGTTGATTACTACATTCTGGACCACAATGAGCAGGTTGACCACAACATTCTGGTCAACAATGATCAGGTTGACCACCACATTCTAGTCTACAATGAGGAGGTTGACCACCACATTCTAGTCTAAAAGGAGCAGGTTGACCACCACATTCTAGTCTACAATGAGCCGGTTGATCACTACATTCTGGTCCACAATGAGCAGGTTGACCACAACATTCTGGTCTACAATGAGCAGGTTGACCACCACACTCTGGTCTACGATAGGCAGGTTGACCACCACATTCTAGTCTACAATGAGCGAGTTGACCACCACATTCTAGTCTACAACGAGAAGGTTCATCAATACATTCTAGTCTACAATGAGCAAGTTTATCACCTCATTCTCGTGTACAATGGAGAGGTAGACCACGACATTCTAGTCTACAATAGACACATTGACCATGACATTCAGGTCTACAATAGGCAGAATGACCAGCACATTCTGGTCTACAATGAGCAGGTTGACCACCACACTCTGGTCTACAATAGGCAGGTTGACCACCACATTCTAGTCTACAATGAGCGAGTTGACCACCACATTCTAGTCTACAATGAGCAGGTTGGACACCACATTCTAGTCTACCAGGAGCAGATTGTTCAATACATTCCAGTCTACAATGACCAGCTTGACCACAACATTCTAGTCTACAATAAGCATGTTGACCACCACATTCTGGTCTACACTGAACAAGTAGACCACCACATTCTAGTCTACAACGAGAAGGTTCATCAATACATTCTAGTCTACAATGAGCAGGCTGACCACCACATTCTAGTCTACAATGAGCAGATTGACCACCACATTCTAGTCTCCAAGGAGAAGATTGATCTATGCATTTCAGTCTACAATGACCAGTTTGACCAAAACATTCTAGTCTACAATAAGCACGTTGGCCACCACGTTTTTGTCTACAATGGTCAGGTTGACCGCCACATGCTGGTCTACAATAGGCATGTTGATCACCACATTCTGGTCTAAAATAGGCAGATTGACCACCACATTCTGGTCTACAATGAGCGGGTTGACCACGACATTCTGTTCTACAATGAAAAGGTTGACCACCACATTCTATTGTCCAGGGATGTATGACCACCACATTCTGGTTTACAATGAGCAGGTTGACCACCACATTCTGGTCAACAATAGGCAGGTTGACCACCACATTCTAGTCTACAATGAGCAAGTTGACCACCGCATTGTAGTCTACAATGTGCAGGTTGACCACAATATCTAGTCTACAATAGGCAGGTTGACCACCACATTCTACTCTAAGATGAGCAGGTTGACCACCACATTCTAGTCTACAATGAGCAGGTTGGCCACCACATTCTAGTCTACAAGGAGCAGATTGATCTATGCATTCTATTCTACAATGACCAGTTTGACCACAACATTCTAGTCTACAATAAGGAGTTTCACCACCACGTTCTTGTCTACAATGGTCAGGTTGAACATGACATGGTGGTCTACAATGAGCAGGCTGATCACCAAATTCTAGTGTACAATGATCAGGTTGATCACTACATTCTGGTCTACAATGAGCAGGTTGACCACCACATTGTAGTCTACAATGAGCAGGTTGACCACCACATTCTAGTGTACAATTAGCAGGTTGACCACAATATCAGGTCTACAATAGGCAGGTTGACCACCACATTCTAGTCTAAGATGAGCAGGTTGACCATCACGTTCTAGTCTACAATGAGCAGGTTTGCCACCACATCCGAGTCTACAAGGAGCAGATTGATCTATGCATTCTAGTCTATAATGACCAGTTTGACCAAAACATTCTAGTCTACAATAAGGAGGTTCACCACCATGTTCTTCTCTACAATGGTCAGGTTGACCACGACATGGTGGTCTACAATAGGCAGGTTGATCACCACATTCCAGTCTACAATATGCAGATTGGTCACCACATTCTGTTCTACAATGAGCAGGTTGACCAACACAATCTGGTCTACAATTAGCAAGGCTGTCACCTCATTCTGGTGTACAATGGACAGGTTGACCACAACATTCTAGCCTACAATAGGCAAGTTGACCATTACATACTGGTCTACAATAGGCAGGTTGACCAGCACATTCTAGTCTACAATGATTAGGTTGACCACCACGTTTTTGTCTACAACAGTCAGGTTGACCACAACATTCTGGTGTGCAATAGGCAGGTTGACCACCACATTCTAGTCTACAATTAGCAAGTTGACCACCACATTCTAGTCTACAATGAGCAGGTTTACCACCACATTCTAGTATACAGGGAGCAGGATGACCATCACATTCTAGTCTATAATGAGCAGGTTGACCACGACATTCTAGTCTACAATGAGCAGGTTGATCAATACATTCTAGTCTACAATGAGCAGGTTGTTCACCACTTTCTAGTCTACAAGGAACAGGATGACCATCACATTCTAGTCTATAATGAGCAGGTTGACCACGACATTCTAGTCTACAATGAACAGGTTGATCAATACATTCTAGTCTACAATGAGCAGGTTGACCACCACTTTCTAGTCTACAAGGAGAAGGATGACCACAACATTCTAGTCTACAAGAAGCAGGTTGACCACCACGTTCTTGTCTACAATGGTCAGGTTGACCACCACATGCTTGTCTACAATAGGCAGGTTGTTCACCACATTCTGGTCTAAAACAGGCAAGTTGATCACCACATACTAGTCTACAATGAGCCGGCTGATCACTACATTCTGGTCCACAATGAGCAGGTTGACCACAACATTCTGGTCAACAATGAGCAGGTTTACCACCACATTCTGGTCTACAATGAGCAGGTTGACCACCACACTCTGGCCTACAATAGGCAGGTTGACCACCACGTTCTAGTCTACAATGGTCAGGTTGATTACTACATTCTGGACCACAATGATCAGGTTGACCACCACATTCTAGTCTACAATGAGGAGGTTGACCACCACATTGTAGTCTACAATGAGCAGGTTGACCACCACATTCTAGTCTAAAAGGAGCAGGTTGACCACCACATTCTAGTCTACAATGAGCCGGTTGATCACTACATTCTGGTCCACAATGAGCAGGTTGACCACAACATTCTGGTCTACAATGAGCAGGTTGACCACCACACTCTGGTCTACGATAGGCAGGTTGACCACCACATTCTAGTCTACAATGAGCGAGTTGACCACCACATTCTAGTCTACAACGAGAAGGTTCATCAATACATTCTAGTCTACAATGAGCAAGTTTATCACCTCATTCTCGTGTACAATGGAGAGGTAGACCACGACATTCTAGTCTACAATGAGCAGGTTGACCACCACATTCTGGTCTACAATAGGCAAGTTGACCACCACTTTCTAGTCTACAATAGACACATTGACCATGACATTCAGGTCTACAATAGGCAGAATGACCAGCACATTCTGGTCTACAATGAGCAGGTTGACCACCACACTCTGGTCTACAATAGGCAGGTTGACCACCACATTCTAGTCTACAATGAGCGAGTTGACCACCACATTCTAGTCTACAATGAGCAGGTTGGACACCACATTCTAGTCTACCAGGAGCAGATTGTTCAATACATTCCAGTCTACAATGACCAGCTTGACCACAACATTCTAGTCTACAATAAGCATGTTCACCACCACATTCTGGTCTACATTGAACAAGTAGACCACCACATTCTAGTCTACAACGAGAAGGTTCATCAATACATTCTAGTCTACAATGAGCAGGCTGACCACCACATTCTAGTCTACAATGAGCAGATTGACCACCACATTCTAGTCTCCAAGGAGAAGATTGATCTATGCATTTCAGTCTACAATGACCAGTTTGACAAAAACATTCTAGTCTACAATAAGCACGTTGGCCACCACGTTTTTGTCTACAATGGTCAGGTTGACCGCCACATGCTGGTCTACAATGAGCGGGTTGACCACCACATTCTGTTCTACAATGAAAAGGTTGACCACCACATTCTATTGTCCAGGGATGTATGACCACCACATTCTGGTTTACAATGAGCAGGTTGACCACCACAATCTGGTCTACAATGAGGAAGTTTGTCAACCTATTCTGGTATACAATGAGCAGGTTGACCACCACATTCTGGTCTACAATAGGCAGGTTGACCACCACATTCTAGTCTACAATGAGCAAGTTGACCACCGCATTGTAGTCTACAATGTGCAGGTTGACCACAATATCTAGTCTACAATAGGCAGGTTGACCACCACATTCTACTCTAAGATGAGCAGGTTGACCACCACATTCTAGTCTACAATGAACAGGTTGGCCACCACATTCTAGTCTACAAGGAGCAGATTGATCTATGCATTCTATTCTACAATGACCAGTTTGACCACAACATTCTAGTCTACAATAAGGAGTTTCACCACCATGTTCTTGTCTACAATGGTCAGGTTGAACATGACATGGTGGTCTACAATGAGCACGCTGCTGATCACCAAATTCTAGTGTACAATGATCAGGTTGATCACTACATTCTGGTCTACAATGAGCAGGTTGACCACCACATTCTAGTCTACAATGAGCAGGTTGACCACCACATTCTAGTGTACAATTAGCAGGTTGACCACAATATCAGGTCTACAATAGGCAGGTTGACCACCACATTCTAGTCTAAGATGAGCAGGTTGACCATCACGTTCTAGTCTACAATGAGCAGGTTTGCCACCACATTCGAGTCTACAAGGAGCAGATTGATCTATGCATTCTAGTCTATAATGACCAGTTTGACCAAAACATTCTAGTCTACAATAAGGAGGTTCACCACCATGTTCTTCTCTACAATGGTCAGGTTGACCACGACATGGTGGTCTACAATAGGCAGGTTGATCACCACATTCCAGTCTACAATATGCAGATTGGTCACCACATTCTGTTCTACAATAGGCAGGTTGACCAGCACATTCTAGTCTACAATGACTAGGTTGACCACCACGTTCTACTCTAAGATGAGCAGGTTGACCACCACATTCTAGTCTACAATGAGCAGGTTGGCCACCACATTCTAGTCTACAAGGAGCAGATTGATCTATGCATTCTATTCTACAATGACCAGTTTGACCAACACAATCTGGTCTACAATTAGCAAGGCTGTCACCTCATTCTGGTGTACAATGGACAGGTTGACCACAACATTCTAGCCTACAATAGGCAAGTTGACCATTACATACTGGTCTACAATAGGCAGGTTGACCAGCACATTCTAGTCTACAATGACTAGGTTGACCACCACGTTTTTGTCTACAACAGTCAGGTTGACCACAACATTCTGGTGTGCAATAGGCAGGTTGACCACCACATTCTAGTCTACAATTAGCAAGTTGACCACCACATTCTAGTCTACAATGAGCAGGTTTACCACCACATTCTAGTATACAGGGAGCAGATCGATCAATACATTCTAGTCTACAATGACCAGTTTTACCACAACATTCTAGTCTACAATGGTCAGGTTTACCACTACATTCTGCTCCACATTGAGCAAGTTGATCACCACATTCTAGTCTACAATGAAACAGGTTGGCCACCACATTCTAGTCTACAAGGAACAGATTTATCTATGCATTCTAGTCTACAATGAGCAGGTTGTCCAAAACATGCTAATCTACAATTATCAGGTTGACACCAACATTCTAGTCTACAGTGAGCAAGTTGACCAAAACATTCTAGTCTACAATGAGCAGGTTGACCACCACATTCTAGTCTACAATGAGCAGGTTGACCACAACTTTCTGGTCTACAATAGGCAGGTTGACCACCACATTCTAGACTACAACGAGGAAGTTGTTCACCACATTCTAGTCTACAATGAGCAGGCTGACCACCACATTCTAGTCTACAATGAGCAGGTTGACCACAACATTCTGGTCTACAATAGGCAGGTTGATCACCACATTCTAGTCTAGAATGAGCAGGTTGACCACCACATTCTAGTATACAGGGAGCAGATCGATCAATACATTCTAGTCTACAATGACCAGTTTTACCACAACATTCTAGTCTACAATGGTCAGGTTTACCACTACATTCTGCTCCACATTGAGCAAGTTGATCACCACATTCTAGTCTACAATGAAACAGGTTGGCCACCACATTCTAGTCTACAAGGAACAGATTTATCTATGCATTCTAGTCTACAATGAGCAGGTTGTCCAAAACATGCTAATCTACAATTATCAGGTTGACACCAACATTCTAGTCTACAGTGAGCAAGTTGACCAAAACATTCTAGTCTACAATGAGCAGGTTGACCACCACATTCTAGTCTACAATGAGCAGGTTGACCACAACTTTCTGGTCTACAATAGGCAGGTTGACCACCACATTCTAGACTACAACGAGGAAGTTGTTCACCACATTCTAGTCTACAATGAGCAGGCTGACCACCACATTCTAGTCTACAATGAGCAGGTTGACCACAACATTCTGGTCTACAATAGGCAGGTTGATCACCACATTCTAGTCTAGAATGAGCAGGTTGACCACCACATTCTAGTCTACAATGAGTAGGTTGACCACAACATTCTGGTCTACAATAGGCAGGTTGACCAGCACATTCTTGTCTACAATGAGCAGGTTGTTCACCACATTCTGTTCTACAATGACTAGGTTGGCCACGACGTTCTATTCTACAATGAGCAGGTTGACAACCACATTCTGGTCTACAATAAGTAGATTGATCACCACATTCTGTTCTACAATGAGCAGGTTGACCACCACATTCTGTTCTTCTATGAAAACGTTTACCACCACATTCTGTTGTTCAATGAGTAGGATGACCACCACATTCTAGTCTACAATGAGCAGGTTGACCACCACATTCTAGTCTACAATGAGCAGGTGATGGGTATTTTTTCTATCATAAAATAAGACACAAAGAACTCAGAGTGAAGTCAGCTTCATCGCGATGGGGAGAGACGGTGGTTCAGCACTCAGAGAGTGTCTGGTGTCAACTCCGAAGTCTCAACCCCAGCGCGGCCTCTTTATTGAGCAGCTATCACACTTCAGTAGAGCAAGCAAAGTTCAAGCAAAGCTCAAACAGGGAAAGAGCAGTGACCCCCACATCCTGTCCTCTGCAGGGTGGGTGAGACCGCAAATCATTACCCATCCTTAAGGGAGAAACTTTAAACTGTTAACTTTAAACTGTCAACTTCTGCTGACTCTAACAGCAGGTTGATCACCAAATTCTGGTCTACAATGAGCAGGTTGATCACTACATTCTAGTCTACAATGAGCAGTTTGACCACAACATTCTAGTCTACAATGAGCAGGCTAATCACCACATTCTAGTCTACAATGGTCAAGTTGACCTCCACATTCTAGTCTAGAATGAGCAGGATGACCATGACACTCTGGTTTACAATAGGTAGGTTGACCACCACATTCTGATCTACAATGAGCAGGTCTGGTCACATTCTGGTCTACAATGAGTGGGTTGATCACCACATTCTGGTCTACAATGAGAAGGTTGATCACCACATTCTGGTGTACAATGAGCACGTTGACCACCACGTTCTTGTCTACAATGGTCAGATTGACAACCACATGCTGGTCTACAATAGGCAGGTTGAACAACACATTCCAGTCTACAATAGGCAGATTGATCACCACATTCTAGTCTACAATGAGCAGGTTGACCACCACATTCTAGTCTACAATGAGCAGTTTGACCAAAACATTCTAGTCTACAATAAGCAGGTTGACCATCACGTTCTTGTCTACAATGGTCAGGTTGACCACCACATTCTGATCTACAGTGAGCAGGTCTGGTCACATTCTGGTCTACAATGAGCAGGTTGATCAACACATTCTGGTCTACAATGAACAGATTGACCACTGCATTATGGTCTACAATAGGCAGGTTGACTACCACATTCTAGTCTACAATGAGCAGGTTGACCCCCATATTCTGTTCTCCAATAAAAAGGTTGACCACCACATTCTGGTCTACAATAGGCAGGTTGACCACCACATTCTAGACTACAATGGTCAGGTTGATTACTACATTCTAGTCTACAATGAGCAGTTTGACCACAACATTCTGGTCTACAATGAGCAGGCTAACCACCACATTCTAGTCTACAATGGTGAGGTTGACCACCACATTCTAGTCTACAATGAGCAGGTTGACCATAACATTCTGGACTGCAATAGGGAGGTTGACCACCACATTCTAGTCTACAATGAGTAAGCTGACCACCACATTCTAGTCTACAATGAGCAGGTTGACCACCACATTCTAGACTACAATGAGTAGGTTGGCCACCACATTCTAGTCTACAATGAGCAGTTTGACCACAACATTCTAGTCTACAATAAAAAGGTTGACCGCCACATTCCTCTCTACAATGGTCAGGTTGACCACCACATACTGGTCTACAATAGGCAGTTTGACCACAACATTCAAGTCTACAATAAGGAGGTTCACCACCACGTTCTTGTCTACAATGGTCAGGTTGAACATGACATGGTGGTCTACAATGAGCAGGTTGACCACGACAGTCTAGTCTACAATGAGCAGGTTGATCAATACATTCTAGTCTACAATGAGCAGTTTGACCACAACATTCTAGTCTACAATGAGCAGGCTAACCACCACGTTCTGGTCTACAATAGGCAGGTTGGTCACCACATTCTCGTCTACAATAGGCAAGTTGATCACCACATTCTAGTCTACAATGGGTAGGTTCACCGTCACTTTCAAGTCTACAAAAGGCAGGTTGACAATGACTATCTGGTCTACATGGGCAGGTTGACCACCACATTCTGGTCTACAGTGAGCAGATCTGGTGGAAATATGATCTACAATGAGCAGGCTGATCACCAAATTCTAGTCTACAATTGGAAGGTTGATTACTACATTCTGGACCACAATCAGCAGGTTGACCACAACATTCTAGTCTACAATGAGAAAGTTGACCACCACGTTCTTGTCTACAATGGTCAGATTGACCACCACATTCTGGTCTACAATAGGCAGGTTGACCACCACATTCTAGACTACAATGGTCAGGTTGATTACTACATTCTAGTCTACAATGAGCAGTTTGACCACAACATTCTGGTCTACAATGAGCAGGCTAACCACCACATTCTAGTCTACAATGGTCAGGTTGACCACCACATTCTAGTCTACAATGAGCAGGTTGACCACAACATTCTGGACTGCAATAGGGAGGTTGACCACCACATTCTAGTCTACAATGAGTAAGCTGACCACCACATTCTAGTCTACAATGAGGAGGTTGAACACCACATTCTAGACTACAATGAGTAGGTTGGCCACCACATTCTAGTCTACAATGAGCAGTTTGACCACAACATTCTCGTCTACAATAAGCAGGTTGACCACCCCGTTCCTCTCTACAATGGTCAGGTTGACCACCACATATTGGTCTACAATACGCAGGTTGACCACCACATTCTGGTCTGCAATAGGCAGATTGATCACCACATTGTAGTGTACAATGACCAGGTTGACCACCACATTCTGTTGTTCAATGAGTAGGATGACCAACCCATTCTAGTCTACAATGAGCAAGTTTACCAACACCTTCTAGTCTACAATGCGCAGGTTTACCACCACTTTCTACTCCACATTGAGCAAGACGACCACCACATCCAAGTCTACAATGAGCTGGTCTACCACAACATTCTGGTCTAGAATGAGCAGGATGACCACGACACTCTGGTTTACAATAGGCAGGTTGACCACCACATTCTGATCTACAATGAGCAGGTCTGGTAACATTCTGGTCTACAATGAGTAGGTTGATCACTACATTCTGGTCTACAATGAACAGATTGACCAACGCATTATGTTCTACAATAGGCAGGTTGACCATCACATTCTAGTCTACAATGAGCAGGTGTACCACCACATTCTAGTCTACAATGAGCAGGTTGACCACAACATTAGGGACTGCAATAGGGAGGTTGACCACCACATTCTAGTCTACAGTGAGTAAGTTGACCACCACATTCTAGTCTACAATAAGCAGGCTGACCACCACATTCTAGACTACAATGAGTAGGTTGGCCACCACATTCTAGTCTACAACGCGAAGGCTCATCAATACATTCTAGTCTACAATGAGCAAGTTTATCACCTCATTCTCGTGTACAATGGAGAGGTAGACCACCACATTCTAGTCTACAATGAACAGGTTGACCACCACATTCTGGTCTACAATAGGCAAGTTGACCACCACTTTCTGGTCTACAATAGACACATTGACCATGACATTCAGGTCTACAATAGGCAGGCTGACCACCACGTTCTGGACTACAGTGAGCAGGTCTGGTCACATTCTGGTCTACAAAGAGTAGGTTGATAAAAACAATCTGGTCTACAATGAGAAGGCTGATCATCAAATTCTGGTGTAAAATGAGCACGTTGATCACTACATTCTGGTCTACAATGAACAGATTGACCACCGCATTATGGTCTAAAATGTGCAGGTTGACCACAACATTCTGGACTGCAATAGGGAGGTTGACCACCACATTCTAGTCTACAATGAGTAAGCTGACCACCACATTCAAGTCGACAATGAGCAGGTTGACCACCACATTCTAGACTACAACGAGTAGGTTGGCCACCACATTCTAGTCTACAATAAGTAGGATGACCAACCCATTTGAGTCTACAATGAGCAAGTTGATCACCACATTCTAGTCTACAATGAGCAGGTTGACCACCACATTCTAGTCTACAATAAGTAGGTTGACCACCACATTCTAGTCTACAAGGAGCAGGATGACAACAACATTCTAGTCTACAATAAGGAGGTTGACTATGACATTCTAGTCTACAATGAGCAGGTTGGTCAGCACATTCTAGTCTACAAGGAGCAGGATGACCATCACATTCTAGTCTACAATGAGCAGGCTAACCACCATGTTCTAGTCTACAATGAGCAGGCTAACCACCATGTTCTAGTCTACAATGGTCAGGTTGACCACCACATTCTAGTCTACAATGAAGAGGTTCACCATGACATTCTGGTTTACAATAGGCAGGTTGACCACCACATTCTGATCTACAGTGAGCAGGTCTGGTCACATTCTGGTCTACAATGAGTAGGTTGATCACCACATTCTGGTCTACAATGAGCAGGTTGATCACTACATTCTGGTCTACAATGAACAGATTGACCACCACATTCAATTCTACAATAGGCAGGTTGACCATCACATTCTATTCTACAATGAGCAGGTTGACCACCACATTCTGGACTACAAGGAGCAGTTTGACCACAACATTCTAGTCCACAATAAGCAGGTTGACCACCACGTTCTTGTTTACAATGGTCATGTTGACCACCACATGCTGGTCTACGATAGGCAGGTTGACCACCACATTCTGGTCTACAATAGGCACATTGATCACCACATTCTAGTCTACAATGACCAGGTTGGCCACAACATTCTGTTGTTCAATGAGTAGGATGACCAACCCATTCTAGTCTACAATGAACAAGTTGACTACCACCTTCTAGTTTACAATGCGCAGGTTTACCACCACTTTCTACTCCACATCGAGCAATATGACAACCACATCCAAGTCTACAATGAGCAGGTTGACCACAACATTTTGGTCAAGAATTAGCAGGATGACCACCACATTCTAGTCAACAATGAACAGATTGACCACCACATTCTAGTCTACAATGAGCAGGTTGATCACTACATTCTGGTCCACAATGCGCAGGTTGACCACCACATTCTACTCTACAATGAGCGAGTTGTTCAACACATTCTAGTCTACAATGAGCAGGTTGACCACCACATTCTAGTCTACAAGGAGCAGGATGACCACAGCATTCTAGTCTACAAAATGCAGGTTGACCATGACATTCTAGTTTACAGTGAGCAGGTTGTTCACCACATTCTAGTCTACAAGCAGAAGGATGACCATCACATTCTAGTCTACAATGAGCAGGTTGACCACGACATTCTAGTCTACAATGAGCAGGTTGATCAATTCATTCTAGTCTACAATGAGCAGTAAAGGAGCTAATTATTGTAGATGTTGTATGTACCCAGTAGGGGGCACTGTATTGTCACCTGGAAAGGTAATAGACAAGGTTATATAAGAGGAAGACGTCATTATGTCACCAGGTGTTTTGACCCGGAAGGGCAAAAAGGTTTTTGACCGCAGTGGCGCGAGTTAACAAAACTGTATTGTCTGTCCTGAAATGCATGATCGCAGAATAAATAGAAAAGTCTGCATAGCAATTGGAAGTGGACAGTTATTGTTTTAATGACAGTGACAAGGCACGTCAACCACCACCGAGTCAAACATTCTCAGTGCTCTGCAGTAGGCTTAGCTTCTTTAACATTAGTCAAAAACCTTTGCTGTTGGAACTTTGTGGATTACATCGGCAATTTGGCACGGAGTACGGAGGACAAGGTTAGCTACTGGATCGAATTGGAAAACGTCTGCGGTAGAGGTGAAGGGGAACGTTGGAGCAACGGTGCGATGGCTGAGCTGGATATGGAGCATCTGACAACCGGTTCACTGGATTACCTGTTTACCGGACGACAGCAAGGCGCCCAACGCATCGAGGTATTTGTAGTGCTACACAATATGGCCTGTTAAATGTGTGCACACAAAATTGGGTATAAATCCAATGCATTGGTTCCCAAAGTGGAGTAGCAATAAACTGTGTGCGTTCTTTCGCTGCAAATCGTAACCGGATTGACATTACATAATGGAGACGCGTGATGCGGTGTCTGACATTAACTTAAAAGGAGCTGATGTGCAAACTGACAAAGCATTTAGTAGTGCGTTTGACTATGATGAAGCACAAACTGAAAAACGCGTGGTTAAGCTTACGTCAAAGGCGCTTGCCAATGAATTGGAAAGATTGCAATCTGGTGGAAAGGCAAAATTAAATAAAGCAGCGAACATAAGGAAAACAATTCAAGAGTTGATGTTAAAACAAGATAAAACACAGGTACAAAATGCTCTTGAACAATTGATTGAAGTGTGTGGTGATATGATAAAAATGCATAACTCTTTGTTGGGTTTACTACCTCGAGATGAAAAGGAAAATGTATGGTTTAAAGCAAAAATGTTATCTGTTAATGAGTGTATTGCTAATACAAAAGGATGGATCTCATGTGATGAAGGAAATGCTAATGAAACTTATGTTGTTGTGGATGACATTAATCCTTAGGATAGTGTTTCTAACATCAGCAAACGCTCAAGTCATAGGAGCCATCACAGTGGCAGGTCAAGCACCACATCTTCTGCTGTCAGAAAGGCTGCAGCAGAAAAGGCTGCACTTGTTGCTCGTGCTGCAGCATTAGCAGCCAAGCATGCTTTGGAGGAGCAGGAACAGCAGCTGAGGAGGAAAAGAGAGCAACTTGATTTGGAAGCTGAGATAGCTGCATCAACAGCTAAGTTGGCTGTATTACAAGCTCCAGACGAAGGAAGTTCTTCTCAAGGTCTCACCAATGGTATGAACTCATACTTGGAAAAAGGAAAAAGGAAAACCGAATCCATCAAGATGTTAAATCCTTTGGCAACAGAATATCAACCTGAAGCAAGTAAACCAGCGCAACAAAGGGATTCAACACAATGTTCATTACGACCTGATAAAACTCTATCAAAGGATGTGCGACCAAAAGAAATGCAGCAATGGGCTACAGCAGCATCAAGGCAACAGTGCAACTACAAAATACCAAATCAGGAAAACATGTTGGGAGCATCACAGCATTTTCAACAGACATCTTCTCATCAACAAAGCATTCTGAATCAACCTGGAGATATGCTCACCATTATGCACAAGCAAAATGAAATTACAGCAGCTTTGGTGCAGCAGCAGCATTTGACAACACTGCCACCACGAGATATTCCAATATTTGATGGGGATCCTCTCCAATACAAAACATTTATTAAAGCCTTTGAGTGGAGAAAAAGGCTGGGAAGGCAGACTGTCTGTATTATTTGGAGCAGTTCACCAGAGGGCAGCCACGTGAGTTGGTGTGTAGCTGTCAGCACATGACTCCAGAGCGCGGCTACGCAGTGGCAAAGGATCTTCTTCACAAGCATTTTGGAAACCAGTACAAAATTGCATCTGCTTATATGGAAAAAACACTGACTTGGCAAATAATAAAATCTGAGGATGTTAAAGCACTTCAAACTTGTGCATTGTTCTTGAGAGGATGCTGCAATGTGATGGAGGAGCTTCAGTACATGCAGGAGCTGGATATGCCAATAACCATGAGAGTTATTATATCCAAGTTGCCCTTTAAATGGAGAGAGCAATGGAGGACAATAGCTCATGACATAATGGAGACAACAAATCAGCCAGCTTGCTTTAATGACCTGGTCATGTTTATTGAGCGTCGTGTCAGCATTCTTTCTGATCCACTGTTTGGAGAAATAAAGGATTCACCTAATGCTGCTGGCGGGAAGACCTTTTCTGGTTTTAAAACACAACCTAGAACCAGAATAAAGGGAAACGTTGTGGCCACCACTGTAACATCTATGGAAACACTAGAGGGAGACAAAGAGTCAACATCCCAGCAAGAGAGGATTAAAAGGGCTGGATGTCTTTGTTGTGGTCAAAATCATTCTTTGGAGGAATGCAACCAGTTCAAGGAGAAGAAGCACAAGGAAAAGATTCACTTTTTAAGGGACAAAGGGCTTTGCTTTGCCTGGCTACGTGTAGGACACATGAGCCGTGAATGTGCCAGGCGCATGACATGTAAAGTTTGTGGCCAAACCCATCCCACTGTGCTTCACATTAAAAGACAACCAACATTGGAACACCAGGAAACATTTAACCAACCAACTTCATCCCAAACATGTGGACATACAGGGGCCGGTCAGGATCGGTGTGTATTGCCCATCCTCCCTGAAAAGGTCAGAAGTGCAAAGGGAAATCATTTCATACAAACTTATGCCTTTTTGGATTCCGGAAGTTCAGTAACATTTTGCTCGGAACATCTAATGCAGCAACTGAAAGTCACAGGGAGAAAAACAAACGTTTTGTTGAGCACAATGGGACAATAAGCAGTGGTTCAAGCCTACTCGCTGACTGGTTTGGAGGTTTCTGGTCTGAACAGTAACAACTATCATGTTCTTCCAGAAGTTCTCACACAGACAAAAATGCCAGTCAATGTTGACAACATGGTTACACCTGAAGAGCTTGCAAAATGGTCATATTTGTCCAAGATTAACATCCCAAAGATAAAGGCAACCGTCGACCTGTTGATTGGTACCAACGCCCCCAAAATATTAGAACCATGGGAGGTCATTAATAGTTGCGGAAATGGTCCGTATGCTATCCAGATGGTGCTGGGGTGGGTGGTCAATGACCCACTGACTGGTAACAGTGGTGCGTCAGAGGTGGAGCTGCCCTTGGCTACTGTAAATAGGATCTCTGTTTGTAAGCTCGAGGAAATGCTGGTCAAACAGTACAACCATGAGTTTAATGAAAAAAAACCAAAGGAGAATGAGATGTCCAGAGAAGACCTCAAATTTTTAAAAATCATGGAGCATTCAGCAGTACTTCAAGAGGGAAGATATTGTTTGCCCTTTAAGAATGAGGAAGTGCATCTGCCTAACAACATTGCAGTGGCTAAGCAAAGGATCCAAGGTCTGAGGAAAAGATTCCTGAATAATAAAGAACTACATCATGAGTACACTGAGTACATGAACATGCTCATTAGTAAAAACTACGCGGAACAAGTGCCTCAGGAACAACTCGACTGTAAGAACGGGAAAGTGTGGTACATTCCCCACCGTGGCGTTTACCATCCAAGGAAAAAATCTTTGCATGTGGTGTTTGATTGTGGAGCCACATTTCAAAGTGCATCATTAAACGGTGAACTGTTGCCAGGCCCTAATCTTACCAGCTCGTTGCTTGGAGTTCTGCTTCGTTTCAGAAAGGAACCTGTGGCCTTTGTTGGTGATATCCAAGCTATGTTCCATCGTGTGAGAGTTGTTGAAGAAGATAGAGATTTTCTTCGCTTTCTGTGGTGGCCAGATGGGGACATCACTCAGGACTTCATAGAGTATCGAATGACTGTACATCTGTTCGGAGCTGCGTCATCTCCTAGTTGTGCAAGTTATGCTCTGAGGAAAACAGCTGATGATAACCAGTCTATATTTTTGGATGAGGTGGTTCAGTCCATCAAACAAAATTTCTATGTGGATGATTGTTTGAAGAGTTCAGCCACAGAAGGAGAAGCGATCCAAATGATTATGGATCTTACTGCTTTGTGTCAGAAAGGAGGATTCCACTTGGAAAAATGGATCAGCAACAGTCGTGCTGTATTGCAGGCCATCGCAGAAGATCAAAGAGCCAAGGACCTAAAGGAGTTAAATCTGGACCGAGATAAACTGCCAGTGGAAAGAGTTTTGGGTCTACAATGGTGTGTGGAGACGGACTCATTCAGATTCAAAATGGATATGAAACAACAGTCTCTGACCCGACGTGGCATGCTGTCAGTTACCAGCTCTGTGTATGACCCGCTAGGTTTTCTAGCACCAATCACTTTACATGCCAAGATGATGCAACAAGAGCTCTGTAGGAGAGGTTGTGGATGGGATGAAGATTTACCAAATGACATCTTGCCTCAGTGGAAAAGGTGGTTGGAGGGCTTGGATCGACTAACTGCATTCAGCGTTGAACGATGCATCAAACCAGTGAGTTTTGGAAAGATAAAGCATGCTCAACTACATCACTTTGCAGATGCCAGTGAAAAAGGATATGGAACCGTGACATACATCCGGATGTTGAATCAGAAAAATGACATTCAGGTTGCTTTCCTGCTCGGTAAAGCCAGAGTGACACCACTGAAGACTGTAACTATTCCCAGACTGGAGTTAACAGCAGCTGTCCTTGCTGCCAGAGTGGATTTATTGCTAAAGACAGAGTTGGACTTTCTGGTGGAGGAGTCAGTCTTTTGGACGGACAGCACATCTGTGTTGAAATACCTGAACAACAAGGACAGACGGTTTCATACATTTGTGGCCAACAGAATTTCAACCATCAGAGAAACATCTGAACCCTCACAATGGAGACATGTTGGCTCAAAGGATAATCCAGCGGATGACGCATCCAGGGGAATGAAGATCTCTGAGTTTCTGAACAGTAGCAGATGGCTGGAAGGTCCCACATTTCTTTGGAGGCATGAGAAGGAATGGCCTAAAACTGTGTTGGATGTCTCAATGGATTCTGATGATCAAGAGCTCAGAAGGGAGACGACAGTAAATGCCATCAAGGTGTGTGACATCTCCAGCCCAACTGACCAGCTTATAACCTACTTTTCAGACTGGAGGAAACTCAAATTCGCAGTTGCCTGGATCCTCAGATTAAAGGCTATTTTGTTGGATCAAAGCAGCTTGAAGAAGCAAGGACATCAGGTT
Source organism: Melanotaenia boesemani (assembly GCF_017639745.1). Lineage (NCBI taxonomy): Eukaryota > Metazoa > Chordata > Actinopteri > Atheriniformes > Melanotaeniidae > Melanotaenia > Melanotaenia boesemani. Next base: position 3,669,855 of record NC_055704.1, read on the forward strand.
GATTCAAGGCTAGTTGATGGAAAAGGGGTTACATCAACAACTAGGAGTGGCATTCTGACTCTAGATGAGTTATCGGCTGCAGAGAACGCCATAATCTGCTATTGTCAGCGACAGAAATTTGGCGAGGAAATTTCTGCTCTGTCAAAGGGAGGAACAGTGAGTAGACAGAGTCCCATATATAGGCTGGATCCAGTTCTGGAAGATGGGCTTCTGCGAGTTGGAGGAAGACTGAGCAAAGGAGCAATGCCAGAAGAAACCAAGCATCCACTCATTCTTTCCAAAGAGCAGCACATCTCAACACTCATTCTTAGACACGTTCATCAGAACCTAGGTCACAGTGGTCGAACCCACACACTGTCCAAGCTGAGAAGGAAGTTTTGGATCACAGAAGGCAATTCAGCCGTCAGGAGAATTATTGGTGATTGCAGCTTTTGTAGGCGTTACCATGGAAGAGCTGTGGAACAAAAAATGGCTGATCTGCCAAAGGTGAGAATCCTTCCTGATTTACCACCATTTACCAACACAGGAGTAGATTACTTTGGACCAGTTGAAGTGAGGAGAGCACGATCAACCTGCAAGCGGTATGGAGTCATCTTCACCTGTGTGGCAAGCAGGGCCGTCCATCTGGAAGTAGCGGTTTCCTTGGATACAGACGCATGCATTAATGCATTAAGGCGTTTTATCAGCAGGAGGGGACAGGTGAAACATCTGACTTCAGACAATGGCACCAACTTCATTGGAGCAGACAGAGAATTGAAGGAGGCTCTCAATGTGTTGAATCAAGACAGGATTCAAGAAACTATGGCACAGGTTGGAATTCATTGGAGCTTTAATCCCCCAGCAGGCTCACACCATGGTGGTGTGTGGGAAAGAATGATCCGCCTGGTGAGAAGAGTCCTCAGTTCTATCCTGCATCAACAGAAGCTGGATGACGACGGGCTTCATACTGTGTTTTGTGAAGTGGAGGCCATTTTGAATGACCGTCCTATCACCAAGCTTTCTGATGACACTAATGACCTGGAACCTCTCACACCAAATCATATTCTTCTCTTAAAGGGTAAACCAGCTTTGCCACCTGGAGTATTTGAACAGCATGACCTGTTCGTGAAAAGGCGCTGGAGACAAGTCCAGTATATCTCAGATCTTTTTTGGAGGAGATGGATCCAGGAGTACTTACCTTTGCTCCAAGAAAGACAGAAGTGGAACGAGAGGAAGAGGAGTTTGAAACCTGGGGATATTGTGGTGATCATGGATTCTTCAGCTCCACGTGGTTCATGGCCACTTGGAAAGGTTCTGGAGGTTTTTCCAGACAAACAAGGATTTGTGCGTTCTGTAAGGTTGCAGACTAAGGCCAATATTATTGAAAGGCCAGTGACAAAGCTTTGTTTGGTTCATGAAGTGTAAACTGGTCTATGATGTACTTTATGAATCATAACATTTTTTTTTTTTTTTTTTTGGCTCCTTTCTTTTCATTGATGTGTGTTTGAATTGTTATGTCAGTCTGCCATTAACAATTAGGGGCCGGTGTATAGGAGCCAATTATTGTAGATGTTGTATGTACCCAGTAGGGGGCACTGTATTGTTACCTGGAAAGGTAATAGACAAGGGTATATAAGAGGAAGACGTCATTATGTCACCAGGTGTTTTGACCCGGAAGGGCAAAAAGGTTTTTGACAGCAGTGGCGCGAGTTAACAAAACTGTATCGTCTGTCCTGAAATGCATGATCGCAGAATAAATAGAAAAGTCTGCATAGCAATTGGAAGTGGACATTTATTGTTTTAATGACAGCGACAAGGTGCGTCAACCAGCACCGAGCCAAACATTCTCAGTGCTCTGCAGTAGGCTTAGCTTCTTTAACAAGCAGTTTGACCACAACATTCTAGTCTACAATGAGTAAGCTAACCACCACTTTCTAGTCTACAATGGTCATATTGACCACCATATTCTAGTCTACAATGGGCAGGTTGACCATGACATTCTGGTTTACAATAGGCAGGTTGACCACCACATTCTGGTCTACAGTGAGCAGGTTTGGTCACATTCTGGTCTACAATGAGTAGGTTGATCACCACATTCTGGTCTACAATGACCAGGTTGATCACTACATTCTAGTCTACAATGAACAGATTGACCACCGCAATCTGGTCTACAATTGGCAGATTGACGATCACATTCTAGTCTACAATGAGCAGGTTGACCACGACAATATAGTCTACAATGAGCAGTTTGACCACTACATTCTACTCTACAATGAGCAGACTAACCACCACGTTCCAGTCTACAATGGTCACAACAATGGTTGTAGATTCTGGTCTACAATAGGCAGGTTGGTCACCACATTCTGGTCTACAATAGGCAAGTTGATCACCACATTCTAGTCTATAATGGGCAGGTTTACCGCCACTTTCAAGGCTACAACAGGCAGGTTGACAATGACTTTCTGGTCTACATGGGCAGGTTGACCACCACATTCTGGTGTACAGTGAGCAGGTTGATTATTACATTCTGGACCACAATGAGCAGGTTGACCACAACATTCTGGTCAACAAAGAGCAGGTGTACCACCACATTCTAGCCTACAATCAGCAGGTTGACCACAACATTCCGGTCAGCAATAGGGAGGTAGACCACCACATTCTAGTCTACAATGAGCAAGTTGACCACCACATTCTAGTCTACAATGAGCAGGTTGACCACCACATTGTAGTCTACAATGAGCAGGTTGGCCACCACATTCTAGTCTACAAGGAGCAGTTTGACCACAACATTCTAGTCTACAATAAGCAGGTTGACCACCACGTTCATGTCTACAATGGTCAGATTGACCACAACATGCTGGCCTACAATAGGCATACTGACCACCACATTCTGGTCTACAATAGGCAGATTGATCACCACATTATAGTCTACAATGACCAGATTTACCACCACATTCTGTTGTTCAATGAGTAGGATGACCAACCCAATCTAGTTTACAATGAGCAGGTTGACCACCACCTAGTAGTCTACAATGTGCAGGTTTACCACCAGTCTCTACTCCACATAGAGCAAGATGACCACCACATCCAAGTCTACAATGAGCAGGTTGACCACACCATTCTGGTCTACAATAGGCAAGTTGATCACCACATTCTAGTCTCGAATGAGCAGGATGATCACCACATTCTAGTCTACAATGAACAGGTTTACCACCACGTTGTTGTCTACAATGGCCAGGTTGACCACTACATTCTGGTCCACAATGCGCAGGTTGACCACCACATTCTAGTCTACAATGAGCAGGCTGACCACCACATTCTATTCTACAATGAGCAGGTCGACCACAACATTCTGGTCTACAATGAGCAGGTTGACCACCACATTCTAGACTACAATGACTAAGTTGACCACCACATACTGGTCTACAATGAGCATGTTGAAGACCACATTCTAGTCTACAAGGAGCAGATTGATCTATGCATTGTAGTCTACAATGACCAGTTTGACCAAACATTCTAGTCTACAATGAGCAGGTTTACCACCACGTTGTTGTCTACAATGGCCAGGTTGACCACCGCATGCTGGTGTAAATAGGCAGGTTGACCACCACGTTCTGGACTACAGTGAGCAAGTTGACCACCACATTCTAGTCTACAATGAGCAGGTTGGCCACCACATTCTAGTCTACAAGGAGCAGATTGTTCAATACATTCTAGTCTACAATGACCGGTTTCACCACCACATTCTAGTCTACAATAAGCAGGTTGACCACCACATTCTTGTCTACAATGGTCAGGTTGACCATCACATTCTAGTCTACAATGAGAAGGTTGACCAGCACATGCTAGTCTACAATGAGCAGGTTGACCACAACATTCTGGTCTACAATAGACAGGTTGACCACCACATTCTAGACTACAATGAGCAAGTTGTTCACCACATTCTAGTCTACAATGAGCAGGTTGACCACAAAATTCTAGTCTACATTGAGCAGGTTGACCACCACATTCTAGTCTACAAGGAGCAGATTGATCTATGCATTCTAGTCAACAATGACCAGTTTGACCAAAACATTCTAGTCTACAATGAGCAGTTTGACCACCACATTCTGGTCTACAATAGGCAAGTTGACCACCACATTCTGGTCTGCAATAGGCATGTTGGCCATGACATTCAGGTCTACAATAGGCAGGTTGACGTCCACGTTCTGGACTACAGTGAGTAGGTCTGGTCACAATCGGGTCTACAATGCGCAATTTGACCACCACATTCTAGTCTATAATGAGCAGGCTGACCACCACATTCTTGTCTACAATGAGCAGGTTGACCACCACATTCTTGTCTACAATGAGCAGCCTGACCACCACATTCTATTCTGCAATGAGCAGGTTGACCACAACATTCAGGTCTACAATAGGCAGGTTGACCACCACATTCTAGACTACAATGAGCAAGGTGTTCACCACATTCTAGTCCACAATGAGCAGGTTGACCACCACATTCTAGTCTACAATGAGCAGGTTGACCACCACATTCTAGTGTACAAGGAGCAGATTGATCTATGCATTGTAGACTACAATGACCAGTTTGACCAAAACATTCAAGTCTACAATGAGCAGGTTTACCACCACGTTGTTGTCTACAATGGAAAGGTTGACCACCACATGCTGGTCTACATAGGCAGGTTGACCACCACATTCTATACTACAATGAGCAGGTTGGCCACCACATTCTAGTCTACAAGGAGCAGATTGCTGAATACATTCTAGTCTACAATGACCAGTTTGACCACAACATTCTAGTCTACAATAAACAGGTTGACCACCACGTTCTTGTCTACAATGGTCAGGTTGACCAACACATTCTTGTCTACAATGAGAAAGTTGACCACCACATTCTGGTCTACATTGAACAAGTTGACCACCACATTCTGTTGTTCAATGAATAGGATGACCACCACATTCTAGTCTACAACGAGCAGGTTCATCAGTATCTTCTAGTCTACAATGAGCAGGTCGACCACCAAATTCTAGTCTACAATGATCACGTTGATCACTACATTCTGGTCCACAATGAGCAGGTTGACCACAACATTCTGGTCAACAATGAACATGTTGACCACCACATTCTCTTCTATAATGAGCAGGCTGACCACCACATTCTAGTCTACAATGAGCAGGTTGACCACAACATTCTAGTTTACAAGGAGCAGATTTATCAATACATTCTAGTCTACAATGAGCAGGTTGAACACCACAATCTAGCCTACAATAGGCAGGTTGACCTCCACATTCTAGTCTACAAGGAGCAGGTTGATCAATACATTCTAGTCTGCAATGAGCATGTTGAACACCACATTCTAGTCTTCAAGGAGCAGATTGATCTATGCATTGTAGTCTACAATGACCAGTTTGACCAAAACATTCTAGTCTACAATGAGCAGGTTTACCACCACGTTGTTCAAAATCCAGGTATCGTGGTTTTTCCAGCCAGAAGTGCAAATACATGGATGAGGATACAAACCAGAGGACACAGTTTACACTCAGTCACTTAAGATTTTACTTCATAAAAATAATTGAAATATAATTTAAGACATATTTTCTTTTGTTAAACCAGGTTATGAAAATCTTTTTTCTTGTTAAACAGAACTGTCTGTGAGATTTATTTTTTGAGTCAAACTGCATATTTCAGTCCATTAGCGAACTTGTGGATGTGTTGCCAGATGTAGCAAATTAAAAAAATATAGAAACCATGGAGGCATTGTTGTGCACTATAGCTTACGCTTGACCCACGAATAGAACAAAGAAGAAAAAGCAGGTATTTAACACCTGTGCAGACCACCACCATCTACGCTCTGAGAATGTGCACTATCCCATACTCCTCCACCATGTTTACTATTACCTGAAACTGATTTCTGACCCTAGAAGTAAACTCTGAAATCTATACTGCCCTCTAGTGGATTTACTGCCTAACAGCATGTAAACTTACAGGATCGATGGAGAATGTGGGCAGTGACATTTGACAACATTTGAAGCAGATATAGTGATTAAAATACTGTATGTTAGGGAGCATAAAAGAGCCATGCAACTGTCCTGAGAAAAAAAGGATGCCACTCCTAACATACACCCTAAATTTAGTTGTTCTGATTGGTTATACAGGTCTTTCCAGTTGTTCCCACCCATATAACCTCTTACAGAATCAAAATTGAAAGAAAGGATCCTGATTATTGATGAAATAATACTGAAAATCTGGAAATTGAATGTAGACTTACAGTTTATCATTTTATGGAAAAATGTTAGAACATTTTTATGCTTTCATGTTATCTTCTCTGACCGTTGGTGGTGCAATGGTTTTTGGCTCAAAACTGGTTCCCTCTCAAAGTCGAAAAGCAATCCAAGTTAACTGGTTGTTTTGAAGTTGAATAATTTTGCCTTCTGAAATGTGCCAGCCATGGGATGGAAAAACCACCTGCCCAGCTAGAAAAGAGTGAAATAATCCATCATCTCATTGCAGAGAAAAGCTCTGCAGGAAAACCAAAAGTCCTGGCATTCTTTAACATCCACCACCCACCTAAAGATTTAACTCTGTGGTTATTGCATCCCTCAATAGCAACTACACAATCCACCTAGTAAAGCAAAATTCTAGCTAATTCACATGATCGTGTTTCCCAGTTACAAACAGGTTTTAATTGAAAATGTGATTTGATTGACCCAAACCTGTTTGTTTAATTTTTTAGGATCATACCATTGATGAAGAAAGCCACAGAAGGGAGTCAAAACAGAAACACAATCCACTTGACATCAGTGAATTTCAAGTCCGTGCACACATGCATCAACTTAACATCCTTCACTGCCTTAATGTCTTAATCTGTCACGCAGAGGCGGCTAAATCGCTGCATTTTCTCCTTTAGCATGCCACACTGCCCCCCCATCCCCCTTTGGATGTTAAATGGTGCAGACCATCACGACCTGCAGCAAAAATAGAGTTCAGAATCCCCTCAAAGAAAGACAAGCTTTCTAAAAATAGCCTTTCCTCACAGAGGGAAAAGCTGTGGTTTGAGCACGCAGGGATTCCCTCTGGGCTGCTATACATTCACAGCTTTATGGTCCAATGAAATGCAGCAACACAAACAAGGAGGAAGAAGAATGACTCCATGTGCTTAAATTTATTAATGTTTTATGTCATAATTAGAGCACTTTCCACTGTACAATTTAGAATAATTTAATAAAGTTATAAAGATGAATTTGCTTTAGCCCCGGCTTTAAGTCTGCTTGGACAAATTTCCACAGGGATGATGGAGTTTATCCATCCTTCCTGGAAATCCTGTGTGGCTCCAACAACCTTCAGGTCTCTCAGATCTTCTGTCTGTTTCAGGCTCAACTTCAGCCAAACCGCTCATGCTCAGTCAGGTTTATCCTGAAGCTACACTTGTTTTCCCTCAGCTTAAAGTGAAGTCCAGAACAGGATTTTTCTTCAAGAAGCTCTGTACCAGGAAAATGTTTGGCCCAAATACGACCTGAACGTGCAGTTTTATTTATGACCCAAATTTAGCCTGGGCTTACAGCATTGACTAAATGTGAGTTTAGCTGCAAAAACTCAGCCTCATCACAATCAGATGTGGCCCTGAAGAAAACTGCCATAATCTATGACCAGACAGGCTTCCCATATTCTGACCCCTTCTGGCCTACAAAATAGTGTGTCCAGGCCAACAACTGACATCTGGACCACATGTGGCCCACAGGAGACTTGCTGTAATCCAAGCCAGGGTAGCAACTGACATCTGATTCACTTCTGGCCCACACAGCACTTGTCAGTGACATAACTGAGCCAAAAGTGCCAAAAGCAGCCCGGATTCGAGTGTATTTGGCGGATCAGTTGGATCAGTCTGCCTGGCACCAAAAAACAACCAAACACTTTCAGTTTAACTCATTTATTTCTAATCTTTATCTGTCATCTGAAAGTGTTTTTGGTCTGCTCATGCTAAGCTTACAGTTTCTCACCATTTCATCTTTACATCTTCACCTCTGAGGACCTGCAAGCTGATCCAACTGCGCTAGCATGAATGCAGCTGCATGTCTGCATGACTGCTGACGAGTCGGAGCGCACAGGATCCTGTGGTTTAAATACTGTCTGTCCTCTAGCTGTGTAGGGGTTAGAAAGCTGTGTATTGGGCAACCATGTCTTCAGGGGGCACACTGCCAGGGCTTCATTAACCGCCTCTGTGCACTTCTTTCACCACGCTCAAACATGATGCACTGTGGGAAATGGTTCAGATAATAGGGGTTAGGGCTGTTGAACCTTGACAAATAATGTGATGTTTTCTGATATGTTTTCTGTGGAAAAATATCAACACTGGACTTTCTGTAAGTACCAGGTAGTTGAATAATCAAGCTAATAAGGAAGTTAGAGACTAAAGCTGGTTTCCAACCTGAGGGTCAGGACCTCCCAGGTGCCTGAACGATGAATCCAAATGGTCACAAGAAAATTCAGAAAGCACCAAACTATACATTAATTTCTCATGATTCCCGAAAGAAAAAGAAAAGAATCATGAACTACAGCCTTTTTTGTTTAAAGAGAATGTTTTTGGAAAATAGAAATGTGAATTTTCAACAAAAGGAAGCAAGATGTTAGTTGTAAATTGAGGGAAAGAAATCTCTCTCTATTTCCAAATACAATCACAGCCCATTTTATCAGGTCCACCTTCTAGTACCGGGTCAGACCCCCTTTCTAATTCTTTGTGTGATAGATTGAACAAGGTGTTGGAAGCATTCCTCAGAGCATCACACAGTTGCTGCAGGTTTATCGGCTGCATCCATGATGAGAATCTCCCGTTCCACCACATCCCAAAGCTGCTCTACTAGACTGAGATCTGGTGGCTGTGGAGGCCGTTGGAGTCCAGTGAACTCATCGTCATGTTCTAGAAAGCAGGTGGAGATGATCTGAGCTTTGTGACATGGTGCATTATCCTGCTGGAAGTAGCATCAGAAGATGCTACTTTGTGGTCATAAAGGGATGGACATTGTCAGCAACAATACTCAGGTAGGCTGTGGTGGTTAAACCAGGCCACGTTGGTACTAAGGGATCCAAGTGGACCAAGAAAATCTCCCCCCACCATTACACCAGCAGCAACCTGAAGTGTTGATCCAAGGCAGGATGGATTTATGTTTTCATGATGTTTCCACCGGATTCTGAGCCTAGCATCTGAATGTAGAGCTGAAATGGAGACTCATCAGACCAGCAATGTTTCTCCATCTTCTATTGTCCAGTGTTGGTGAGTCTGTGAGAATTGTTGCCCCAGTTTCCTGTTCTTAGCTGACAGGAGGCACCCGGTGTGGTCTTCTGCTGCTGGAGCCTATCTGCTTCAAGGCTGGACGTGTTGTGTGTTCAGAAATGGTATGTAGGGGTGGGAATCTTCAGGCCCACCACAACTAAATTAAATTAGGATTCAGATGGCTGCGATGTGAGTATAAAACAAGTGATGCATCTTTTTCCCTGAGTGACTACTTTCTAAGCCGAAATGGTTTCTCATATTTGTTGTGTTCCCAAAATGTTTAAATTATTTTGGCATAACTTGCATATATAGAATGATTTTTTTCCAGGTCATTTTTTCCTTACTCTTGTTAGGATGCATTTACAGCTTGGTTCAGATAGGGGTTGCAACATTCTTCCAGCCTAAATTTGCTTTCACAATGCTCTCAAATGAATTGGACCTATAGAAAAACTTATTCCCATCCTCATCAGAGGTGGCGCTGCATCAAGAACTACTGAAGGAGAAGACAGACAAATGAAGAAGAAAACTGGTTCATCTATTGGTTATTGTGAGACAACTTGTGTTTTAGAGTAAAATCAGAGTAAAAGATGGAGCTGCATCAGATCCCAGTGGTGTTGGCTTGATCAGATTTCTATCAGAGCTTTTTTCATAGTCTCTCCCAGCTATATGTTTTAGTTGTATTTACCCACAATGCACTACATTGTGTCTTGTCTTCTTCCTGGATTTTGTTCAATGGAAGCGTTCGTTGCTCTCGGTTCACTTCAAGGTTTGTTTGCACATTCACACTTACCTAAATGAACCAGGCTTACTAAGCAAACTAACTAGGATTTGAATCTGAAGTGTTGGTGTGAATGCACACATAGAAGCCAAAGTACTTCCATATGCTACCTTTTAA